>NC_043009.1:4569689-4619689 GCF_006345805.1 Octopus sinensis
ACGTTTATGTGTTTATGTGACAGGTAAAGTTGCCATTGGATAGATTGACATCTTTTCAATCGGCCATACACTGAAAAGACGTGGAATTAATTCTCACAAAAGGTTTTCAAATAAAGAAATAAATAAACCATGCAAAATACATCCACATCGATTGATACTCTCACATAGATATTGGGATATGAGTAAAGACACACACACCCATACGTATATATAGAATATGAATACAACATATAACACGTTCTATGCAGTTTTTTTTAACATATCCTTGATATTACGACGCCTTCCAGTCGAATTTGTAGATGGACATTTTGTGAAAGATGGTCCCATGTGTGTGTGCATGTATATATATATACATATATAATTATAAACAGGGCAAATTGTAGCTATTCCTCCGCATACTGAAAAAAATGGTGAACAACCTGAATCGATTTTCGAAACTTACTGAATTCTCATCAGTGACGTTTACGAAATTCTGTCAATCTCCGTTGAAGCAATCAGTCAAACTCTTTATAAAATCAACAAATGCAGCAGTTGCTCTATGAAGAAGTCCCTAATTTGCATACCGAAAGTGTTTAACACTCTATAAATACCACCGGTCTGTCAACGGGGATATTAGTCTACACAATATCAAAGTATGATGTAATGAATATGTAGCATATGGTATAATTATAAACAGGGCAAATTTTATCCATTGCTCCGCATACTGACAAAATACGAACAACCTTAATCGATGTCCGAACCTTTTGGATTCTCATGAAATACATATAACAATATATATATATATATATTATATATATATACACACACACACCTATATATATATATAATCACACACACCACATATATATATATATATATACACACATACACAACATATATATATATGTGTGTGTGTGGTAATATATATGTGTATATATATATACTATATATTATATATTTATATATATATAAATATATATATATATTTATATATAATATATATATATTATAATATATATATATATATATATATATATATATATATATATATATATACACACTACATTTACGTGAGTATAGAGATGAGATGCCCTGTCTGTGTGCGTGGGGTAGTCCTCCATTGACATAACTGCAGACTGCGTTCCAATATGTCTTACTTTATTATTTCTTATTGAATTTATCTCACATAGATTCTGTATGTTCATTGATATTTTTCAATATCAGGCAAAATAACGAGATCTATTCGAAAAATTTCCATTTTATATTCATATGTATATATATATTGTATATGTATTTTTCAAAACCAATTTACGCTAAGAAAATTTAGCAGGAATAGCTTCTAGCCATACGATATTTTTAAATATTACACTGTAAGCTGATAGCAAAAGATAAAACTTAAACGGGACTGATACGAAAAGATTAAACTTAAATGGGACTGATTTCCATTTTACGTTCTGTAGAGATCTCTGCGTTACTTTCGAATCATTAACGATATGCAGCAGTGCTTACGTATTTATCTCCCTTGTCTCTTGACAATTTTATCGATTACTCTCTTTATGCGTTCTTGTAGCTCTAGTGAGTATCATTCTTGGAATGCGTCGAAGTATTAATTTTTTCCTTCCAGTTTTAAATGGGCTAGTACACTATACACACACACACACATATATATGTAGGCATATATATATATATATATATATATATATATAGATATATATATATATATATATATATATGTATATATGCATATATATATTGATATATATTATATATATATAGTATATATTGGATATATATTATATATATATATGTATGATATGTATTATATATGTATATATATATATGTGTATATAATATATGTATATATATATAGGTATATATATATATATATGATATATATATGATATATATATATATTATATATATACAGACATACATATATATATATAATTATTTATTTATATAAATATAATATATATATATTATATATATATATATATATAGATATATATATGTATATATATGTATGTATGCGGGTATAGACACACATTTGTGTATGTACATTTGTATCTGTGTGCATGTCTGTGTACAGGTACAAACGTATACAACTATATATATATATTGATTGATACATACATACGTACGTACATACATACATACGTTCGTGTCTGTGTTTTTGTGTACCTCTATTAGTTATTTAGGTAGATTTTTTTCAGTGTGTTAATAGTACTGAAAAAAAAGCTAAATGAAATTCGACCGTCGTTTGTGTAATTGCGTGACATACCTCAGATAGTCTTTCACAGCGATGCTGAGTATTGACATAGTTTCATCAGATACTTTGAGTTCTTATTTTAACAATAAGAGGATTGGCTAGGTTGTTCTTTGTTGTTGTTGTTGTTGTTGTATTATATTTTCCTTGTTGTTTAGTCCTGGCTCAGCCTTGACCGAGCAGATGTATTATTAAGTGAATGTATTATAAAAGACGAGATAATCACATGTGATTGATTTTCGCGCAACACATTTCTGGATTACGTGCAGCATGTCGTGTTCGATGAGGGAAAATTTGAGTGTCATTTCAACCAAGGGGTGTATATCAGTGGTGTAGGTTAATGGAAAAAAGGTCGTGTATTTGAGGCGATCGGGAGAAAATTGGCTGTTATTTCGATCATGTAAACTTATATTACTTCCAATAACTGTTAATGTATTAGGCACAAGGCCTGCATTTTTTAGGGGGTGAAGATTAGGTGATTGTATCAACCCCAATATTTGACAGGTATATGATTTTATCGACCATTGATGGACGAAATGTGAAGTTGCTCTAGGTGAGATTTGAACTCAGAACCTAAAAAGTCGGAAGGAATACTGCAATGATATTTGAATCCATCGTATTGTAATAATAAAAAAAAAAAATGTGTCATGTACTAAAATAATATATTCGCCTTTCAAACTCCTTATTCTGTTAAATATCGGTTCAGCTAACTAAACGGCAATGTACACCAATTGGAATAAATTAATTAGAAATCATTGGAATATTCGCAGAAGCTAAGCTGGAACAGCAGGAATAATTACTGCCAAACATGCTACAGCATTGTATTTTGAAAAGCGAGGGTGTCATCAACTGTGAAGTAATTCCAATGAAATGAATGAGAATTACAAATATAACGTTTGCATGTTACTAATTGGTGACTTCCTGGTTATTTAAAAGTCTAAAGCTGTAGTTAAATAAATATTTATACACATGGATTAGTATACGCACACATTTGATATTTGACATTTTCAAGTATAGAGATATACTTGGCATACAATCATACAAACACAACGCGATATATAAGAGCGTGCGTGTATGTTTTTGCTGGTATGTATGTATGTATATATGCGCATACTTGTATAATTTTATTTTACAATCTTAAGGGCCTTGGAGATCATACTACAGTACTTATCAGACACAGATAATAACAGTTTCTAATATATGCATTTCGTTTTATCTCCCGTTTGTATAAATTATTGTCTGTATGTGTATGTGTAATATATACATATGCAAGATTATAGATTGATAGATCCTATTTAGACATAGATATCAATGTTTTCAATCGTTACATATGTATATCTACATACTGATAACTATGCATTGAATAGCATTATAGTATTTTATTTGATGAACGGCTCATGATGTATAGAATTATTTTTATGGTACATAACAAAAATTTCATTTGACTTACGTATTGGCTAATTTCATATTGAAACGGGAGAAAACGAGATGTCTGAGATTCAAAATATAATTCTGAGCGTTACAAACAATGATACAATAATAATATGTTGTGGATCACATTCCGAGGGATTGAGAAACCAGCTTCGAGAATAAGATTGACAGGAACAGCTTCTTCCTTTCTTTGTATGTATGCATATATGTATGTATGTTATGTATGTATGTATGTATTTATGTTTATAATTATAAAATATAATACAAAATGGGACAAGAACGCAAAACATCCGGACAACTAGGTGATACAAAAAGAGACAACAAAACATCTAGATAGACGACACACAAAAAAAACAAGGACGGGTCATTCGAAACCTTTTATCCTCAGTCAAGAACTGGATCATCCTCTCAATTTCGGCTGATTAATCTTGAGATTGCTCCAATCTGGTCTGCCCCAAGGAAAAACTAAGCTAAGAGCATTAGATTCCTTGGAAAAAAGCATCGAATGTATACGAAAACAAGGACGGAAAAACAATATATCTTTATATATATATTATATATATATATATATATATATATATATATATATATATATATATATATGCTTGGACCTATACATATAGAACAATGTACGCATATGTGTAACTATGAGCATAAGTATATGTACGTGTGTCCTTGTATGCGTGTGTATTTGCGAACCTGTCTATTTAACTATTTATTTATCACTGTATCAATCTTCGTGTCTTGCTTTCAACCCTTCACACATACTCGCGTATTGTGTGTGTGTGTACGTGTACATATGTGCATACCTCCATACATGTATAAACTTGTGTAAACACACATACACGCACAATACAGTATGTGCCTCTGTTTCTGTGTGCGTGTGTGTGTGTGTGAATTTGCGTAATGTTGACATAATCCTAATTGCAGCTGTTCTAAATGGAAGTGGTGATCACCGTTTGCTTGCGTGTTTAACCTATGTGTAAGACATATTGCAACGAAGAGCAAACTAGAGGATTGTGAATGGCGCCCGATTACATTTTCTGTGTAAGATGACATTAAGTAGTTTTAGCTTAATTTCAATGTCGACATATTTGAAAAAAAAATAAAATAAAAAAATTATGATTTGTAAGTCTCACCCAGAACATGAAATAAAAATAAAAGGTCAAAAATATATGAGCATGGACATATTAATAATAATAATAATAATAATAATAATAATAATAATAATAATAATAATTATAATAAATACCCTGACGCAGTGTCAGGCAGTGGCTCTCATGGCTTCTGATCTTCACTGATTGGAAATGTTATCATGTACATTGTTTTGTCGTGGTATTAAAAAGTGGGCTACGACAAATATTCTGTTCAATACCACAGATTCACTTGTCACATCCTTGAGCACGTCCCTTAGTGGCTGACGATATGTGCATCTCTGATTACGGGCAGGAATTATTGGGGAGCATCATAACCATCTGTTGAGAGGAATCCTTCACCTTTGGAAACATGGGTGTGTTGTTCATCATCCTTAAACAACCCTTAGTCAGGGACCTTTTGAGCGGGATGGGCAGATAGGCTACCCGACCTGAAGAAAATTTTAACAGGGCCCCACCTACAAGGTCATGCGCTGTTTATCTTGATATGAGATCACTATGTCGTACACATGGTTGTGATGGATGTGCCTGATGAACTCCTATCTGTCGTGATGGTTATACTGGACTTCGTATATTTTACCTCATTGTCACTTTGATGGCATGCGCTGCTCTCTCACCCAATAATAACAATAATCCTTTCTACTAAAAGCACAAGGCTTGAAAGTTGGTGGAGGGGTGGGGACTAGTCGATTCCATCTAGTCCTGGGTTCAACTGGTACTTATTTTACCGATATCGAAAGGTTGAAAGGCGAAGTCGACCTCGGCAGAATTTGAACTCAGAACGTAAAGACGGGCTAACAATTCTGCCCGTTCGCCGCCTTTATAATGATAATAATAATAATAATAATAATAATAATAATAATAATAATAATAATAATAATAATTTTTCCACAGGAGCAGCCATTTTGAGGGAGATGTGCCGATTACATCGACCCCAGTGTTCAACTGGTACTTATTTTATCAACTCCGAATGGATGAAAAGCAAAGTCGACTTCAGCGAAATTTGAACTCAGAACGTAGCGACGGGTGAAATACCGCTAAGCATTTCGTCCAGTACTCTAACGGTTCTCCCAGCTCGCCGTCTTAATAATAATAATAATGATAATAATGATGATGATGTTGATGATTTCCGATTTTAGTGCAAAAGCAGTAATTTTTGAGAGAAAGGATGTGATTCCTTCCATCGAAGTTTTTGACTGGTGTTTATCTTATCGACCCCCGGGTGAGATTATAGACAATGTTGATCTCGGTTAGACTTGAAATCAGAATACAATTCTACAGCGGTAATGCTGTAGTACATATTCTTTCGTCGCTCTAATGATTCTGATTGCTTGGCTTCTATTATTGTCAAAATGGTGACGGATGAGATAGCATTACGAAAATATTTCTACCCATATCTTTTAGCATCGGGTATGAAGAACATCACTTATGAAAGAATATAATGACCGTTAGACTGGGGACAGCCATCCAGAGTTAATCACTGAACCCCACAAATATCAAAAATCGTCCTGCCTAAGATAGGAAGGCGAACTCTTCCAAAATTCTGTGAACGGTTTACTGTACTTTTTCTGGGTATGCGCATCTACGCAAGGTATGGTTGCCTCTCTGACTATCTTTTCAATTTGTCGTTAAATCTAAGGTCAAGGTATTTGGTTGTAGGACATATAATTCTGCCCAGCTCAGTTATTGATTGTTTCTCATTTAAATTCCATCTACGTTTTGCTGCGCATATTCAGTACATGCGCGTCTATACAAGTCATGGCAGCCAAACTCTTTGCGGGCTATTAGCATGTCATTTGCACTAGGCCATGTTAATTGGTTGTAGGACACACAGTTCCATCGAATTCGTTTATTGACTCTCCAAGTTATCGACTGCACAAGGATGAAAGATAGGCAAAAATAACAATAAGATAATGAATTTAAAATAATGATCAATACATAAAAAAAACTGAGCTTGCCAAACAATCAATACAACCTTGCTTGTGATTGAATAGTAGTAAGCTTCCTTACAGTGTCAGCTAAATACTAAATTGCTTGCCAGATCAATCGCATAACATACATATATACTGGACTTGTATTATAGACATTTAACGTTTTTTTCAATATTTAGCATTTTCCTATGTCTCAGGTACGAGATATAGCCTATAGGTGTTGTGAAGTAGCAAATATTTCTGAAGTTTCTTATTTCTTTATTGCCCACAAGGGGCTGCACACAGAGGGGACAAACAAGGACAGACAAACGGATTACGTCAATTGAATCGACCACAGTGCGTAACTGGTAATTATTTAATCGACCCTGAAAGGATGAAAGGCGAATCGAATTTGAACTCAGAACTAGCCGCAGACGAAATACCTATTTCTTTATTACCCACAAGGGGCTAAGCATAGAGGGGACAAACAAGGACAGACATAGGTATTAAGTCGATTAAATCGACCCCAGTGCGTAACTGGTACTTAATTTATCGACCCCGAAAGGATGAAAGGCAAAGTCAACCTAGGCGGAATTTGAACTCGCAACGTAACGGCAGACGAAATACCGCTAAGCATTTCGCCCTGCGTGCTAACGTTTCTGCCAGCTCGCCGCCTTCAATATTTCTGAAGCTTCGTGAAGCTGCAACTATACTTTAATAGCTTAATAATCACATTGTACGACTTCTCATGAATGAAAACAAATAACCAAGTCATTGAAATCCTGACACATGCATTCCTTTTTTGCCAAATATACACAAACTTAAATTGGCATCATACATTTATTTGTTTCCTTGTTCAGTGTGAAATCATACTATAATGCAGCGAATTATTAAACCAACCAACTGGGAGAACGCTGTTTAGGCCAAACAATTTTCTAAAAATAGCAACTCAAACTCTCTCAAAACATATTCTACTGACACATTCTATAGTGTAGTCCAAATTACACTCATCATGTATTCAGAGAAAAAACAGCTGAACTCATGGTACCTGCGATCCTCCAAAGAGTGGTGAGAGGAACGAAGGAATTAGTCCTCACAGTGGAGCTCTGCTTATTTTTCGACAGAATAAAAGACATTGAAAACACACAAGAACCCGGTGGTGTTGTTGAAGCTAGAAGAAAGATTGTCCTAACTGGAAAACATTTCATAATAAGTCGGCGCGATCGGGATACTATTACAAAGAAGTTTATATTTTTGGTTTCATATGACATGTAGAACAAATGCCAAATCATTGGAGAGGGGTGTTTATTGTAGTTATATGAAACAAATGATCGCAGCAATTAGAACAATAATAACCATTGTCGGCACCAGAAGTACCTTTAACTGCTGCCCTCGACACTAATGCAGGAGTTTAAATCACTATGTCACTGAAGATCTGATTGGCTTTCGTAGGAAGAGATGACGTACAGAACAAATTCTGCCGTTCTAAACGTTCTAGTGTAGAACCATGTATTCCAAACAATTCTGGTCATCGATTTGACCGATTTCAAAGAAGCATGTAAACATACGTACCTTCAGTCACTGTAAAGGATTATACAAATATATCTGATGCCAGAAGAGTTTATAAACATGTTCAAATCCCTGTATTAACAATCTTCCTGCGCTATTAGAAATATTAGAAATAAGATGGGAATATAGAGTTACTTAACCTTGTCACATGTGTTCGAGAGGGCAGCATGTTACCATTTTGTCTTTCTTGTTTGTGTTAGGTACATTATGATAATGACCCCCTTTGCAAAAAAATCGCCAGAGAAGATCTTATGATTCAGTTTTGCTAAGCCATACAGAATGCTGTTCGAAAAACTAATAATATGTACCCTACAATCGAATACAAAGGAAGTTAGACTACGTATCTAGAAAAGACAAGGAATCTAATATCAGGTGACACAAATACCACATATGTTGATTTGAAATACGAATGTGAAGTGTGTGACGAAATTCTTCGTCATACTTTGTATCGAGAACTACATTAATGCCGCCAGACATCCCTCGATCCGATCTCTCGTTGAGAGTTATTTCTGTCTGACGATTCTTATGCTCAGTGGTTGTAAACATCTACTTAAACTCAACAGATATTTTCACTGGATTTTATCTGAAACTCAGAGTAATATTTTTTATGTAATTCCATTGTGCAATCAAAAATATATTTAACTCTATTTTCAAATATTAAGTGTTACTTCCTTTCCTTTAAGACCACTCTTTCTTTCTTTCTTTCTTTCTTTCTTTCTTTCTTTTTTCTTTCTTTCTTTCTTTCTTTCTTTCTTTCTTCTTTCTTTCTTTCTCTCTCTCTCTCTCTATCTCTCTCTCTCTCTCTCCCTCTCTCACGCAAGCACATACTTATAAACACATATAAATAATGAACAATGTAGCTATGTAATATAGAAATTGCAGAAAATGGTACTAAAGAATAATTAAATTGGTATTTGAAGAAGCATTTGAAATATATTGATTTTGTTACTATATTCTGTGTTGTTGTTTACAGTCACATTCAGATCGCTCGCAAATTTTTATGTTGTTATGGAAACAAGATAAGAGATACAGCTGATTGAAGTAGATGACAATAATTTTCATATCTCATATATATTTTGCTTTTCATGGTCAAGAATATTGTGGTGGTTGTCGTTATATATGTTTATATATAGACACGTATATATCTGTATGCATGTGTATGTATGTATATATGTGCGTATATGTATGTCTATATATATATATATATATATATATATATATTGCTTTTCATGGTCAAGAATATTGTGGTGGTTGGTGCTAATCTATGTAGCAGGGGCGACAACTATTGATGATTCTAATTTATTCTGTTATGGATAATATGAGGTATTCCTAGTTGGTGATTTTTTATTAACCATAGAAGGTCTGACATAGAGGGGACATTACAACACATTGGGGACATAAAACATCATAAAAAATTATCGTATGATAAAATGAGAGAAAGGGTGAAAATGAGAGATGAAAGTGCTGCTAACGGCCCCATCCGCTAGCATCACTTACCTGTCCTTCCTCCTTAAACCGGAATGAAATGCATATAGTCCTCCAGTTTAGAATTAAATTTCCTTTCCATTTCTGACAATCTTTCCTCTCCAATTTTATATCTAACCAGTTTATAGCTTCTCCTTGCACATTCTTCCCCAAGTTCCTTTACCAGGTCTTCCGGAATTACCGTATACATTACCCCCACCCTGTTCTCACAGTCATTCCATTTTACTTTCCTCCCTGTTTTTTATTATTTCCCGTACTTCTTCATGGTCCCAAATACCAAGAATATTGGCCCTAGTGCCAATGTAACTCACACATTCATAAACACATGCACTATTTCTCGCTATTGATCGCTCGTTGACGTATTTTATCGTGTATAGCCATATTTGTCGTGCATGTCCAAAGGTAAGGCATGAACCTGCCTGTTGTTAATCGAGTTTTCTCTACTTGTTGAATGTTTACCCAGTAATAACCAAATACAGGCATCTATCGTAAAAGTAAAGAATTGTCTCACACAAAATCCCATATATGAGTTGTGGAACTCAGTGCAAAATATACAAATACTGGAGATTCTAATGGGTTTTTGGGAGATAAAAATCACAGGATTAATCAATGATTTTACAATTCGAACTGTCTTGATAAAAAAAAATAGGTATCTAATGTCATAGGTGGTTTATATTGAGTTTAAGAAGTATAATCACCTATAAAGCTATGGAAATTTACTTTAATAATTAGACGTGATTTCGAATTTCACCTATATTCATTTGTTTCAAGATCGGTCATATGCGTGTTGTGTGTGTGTGTGTAAGCAATATCAGGCATACGCATTAACATAATATATGATGCTTTCATAGCAGTCATGCAGCTTCAGTCGAGGAGGTTTTCCACCGCTGTGTTTATTTGCGCTTTACTGTCAACGAAATTCAGAAAAGCACGCACCTGACCTCACGTAGTTATCATTCTACCTCTCTGCAAAAATACATGCATACATGAATATGTATGTGTGTTATGTATATTATATATATATATATATATATATATATATCATTATATATATATATATATATATATATATTTGCATACGTACAAAGCTACCTATATATATATATATATATATATATATATAGACACCATACTCTCATATATATATATACATACATATACGCACATATATACATACATATACATGCATACACATATGTACATGTCTATATATAAACATATATAAATGCATACATGTACACAAACATATATATATATACACACACATGTCTGTGTGTTTAAATGGTTATGTCCCTCATTGTGTGTTTGTGTATGCGAGAAAGAGAAAGAGAAAGAGAGAGAGAGAACTGTTGCATTCTGCTGTACAAATGCTTGAATACTAATTGAATATGCACAGCGGGGAAAAGACCGTTATAACATTTATATAGATATTCATTTTCTGTTTATGCATATATATATATATATATATATATACACACACACACACACACACATATATATATATATACACAAACACACATATGCACAAACGTATACATACTCATATATATATATGTATGTAGTAGATTTATATATTATATATGTTGTTAATTTGTGGGGTTGTTAATCATTTACTAGACCATTATTTTGGAACTCCGGTATTTATGCTAATTAATCTGTAGCCTGCTGGGATATTCTAACCTGAGCTGTCTTGGTTTGTTGCATTTTATAAGTTTTCTCTGCTCAAAGTCAGTGTTTTATTGTTTAGATGATCAAATATATATATGAATACACACAACAAGGAAATTCAGTGTTAATCGTCAAATGTAGAATCCACCATGACAAGTACACATAATTACTATATATATATATATATATATGTACTGAAATACATACACATACATACGTACATTGACACAATCACACTGTTATAAGGAGATATAGTCATAACAAGCGTGTATTTACGACAATGCATTCTCACATACATTGGCTTGCATTTATGCACCATATTTTTCTATGTATAACAATACCAGAACATTAAGGCACACCAGCTCATAATGAAACCCGTGTATATATGTATGTATATATATATGTATGTATGTATGTATGTATGTATCTATCTATCTATCTATCTATCTATCTATCTATCTATCTATCTATCTATCTATCTATCTATCTATCTATCTATCTATCTATCGGCCTCCCTGTCTATCTATATATTGCATCTGACTATATCTCTGAATGTTTGTCTGTGTATCTATCAACCTGTTTGTCTGTCTGTCTATATTTCTGTATCTGTCTATATCTATTTATCTATCTAACTATATTTATCTGTCTATATCTGTCTATCTCTAGTTTTATCTATTCTCTCTCTCTCTCTCTCTCTCTCTCTCTCTCTCTCTCTATCTATCTATCTCCATATATCCTTATATACATACATACATGCATACACACACACACACACACACACACAAACGTATACATACATAACCCCCCCCAACATATATATATATATATATATATTATATATATATATACATACAGAAAGCTATTCACATATGCACACACATACACGCACAGGTACACGCGTGCGCGCATGCCATATTTAGAGCTGAGCTTGATAGGAAACGATTGTTGAAGGGATTGAGATAACGATAAAGAAAAACGAAGAGTTTTTGCGGGGTGGAATGTGTAGTCTTGGCTGTTGACTAGAGACTTAAAGTCTGAGCTGTTAAAAGCAATATTCAGCAATGTTTTAACCATTTTACACCATCTCCCACCTCCCACCACCCTCTCGCTCTCTCTCTCCCTTCCTTTCTTTCTTTCTTTCGTCCCACTATAACTATTTCACCTCCTCTTCTCGCTAATTCTTATTGATAATTTTAACGACAGATTCGATTCTAACAGCTTTTGCTACAAACAGCTGAAGGCACCCACCTCTCTTTATTTTTCTTTTTTCCTTTCTCCTTTTTTCCCTTTTTTTTTCTTTTTGTGGTGGTGATAATGGTGATAGTGGTGGTGGAGGGAAAGGAAACAATTTTTTTTATTTAGATTTTATAAATTTCATCCTCTTTCACATTCACAGTTTAGTTCTCTCTCTCCCTGTCTTGCTCTCTTTCTCGCTCTCTCTCTCTCTCTCTCTCTCTCTCTTATTCAAACACCATCACTCATTCTCTTCTCTTTATTTAACCATAATCTTATTCTTCATCATATTCCTCGTCATTATCATCATCATTTTCATCATCATTATCCCTCGTCGTTGTCATCATGAACATCTTCATCATCATATTCATCATGTCGTCGTCGTCAGCAGAAACATCATCATCATCAGCATCATCATCATCATCATCATGTACATTGTTAGCATCAACATTCTCACCATCATCATCGACATCTTTCTTGAATCTACATCATCACAACTATGATAATTCTACATCCACCACCACTACCACCACCACCACCACCACCAACAACCTCACTAATAACACTAACGTTACAACCACCATTCTTACAACTGTCATCATCATCACCGTCATTATTATCATAAACATTACCACGAACACCACCACCAGCGCTCCACAATGCTGCAGTACCACCACAACCATCAGAATCCACTACAAACATCTCGTTATTCACCATGAGACTTTTCCTTCTGCTCACCACCACCACCACCACCAACATCATCATCATCATCATCATCATCATCAAGGCAACCAGAGCATTTATATTCGGTTCTTACAATACCACTTACCGTTACGATTTCTTCATCTGATGATGATGATGATCGTGTTGCTGTCGTTGACAACGAATCCGCTGCCACTACTTCTATTGGCGGCGCCAGCAGTAGTGATGTTAATAGTGTTAAATTTGCTGTTGGTGGCCACGGTGCTGATGGCGATGATGATGATGATGATGACGACGATGATAGCATTGATGGGGACGAAGATGATGACGAGGAAGACGCGGAAGTGTAGCTAGTGGCGTAGGGTTGTACGATAGAATTTAGTGAGAGCAGTATGTTATTGAGGTGTAATTTTGGTATTCTGTATTGGAATATTTCCACAAATCTTTATACAGCGACATGGTTGATAATTTACGTCTCCAGTCTACAATTTATTCCAATATTTCCCAAATTCCGTATGAACTGTTCGATTTCTTACTTCGATAGTGGGTTTCATTCGTTTCGACTGACAAACTCTATATGGATGTTGGAACGAAGCCAGTGCATTATTTCTGTTGATATTTAGTCAAAGAAATGTTGAAGATTCCCGAGAGAAAGGTAAACAATAAAACTAGATGAATTCTGTGAAGACAACGACACCTGAAAACAGACATGAACTATGGAGGTTTCGATTCCCTGTTGCACTTACTTCTCATACATAGTTTGATAATCCTTTCTACTTTAGGCACAAGATCTGACATTTGGAGGGGGGACTAGTCGATTGCATCGACCCCAGTGTTTTACTGGTACTTAATTTATTGACCCCGAAAAGATTAAAGGCGAAGTCGACCTCGGTGGAATTTGAACTCAGGATGCCGAGACAATGAAATACCTATTTCTTTATTGGCCACAAGGGGCTAAACACAGAGAGGACAAACAAGGACAGACAAACGGATTAAGTCGATTATATCGCCCCCAGTACGTAACTGGTACTTATTTAATCGAACCCGAAAGGATGAAAGGCAAAGTCGACCTCGGCGGAATTTGAACTCACAACGTAACGGCAGACGATAAACCGCTAAGCATTTCGTCCGGCGTGCTAACGGTTCTGCCAGCTCACCGCCTTTTCTCATAGATTGATAATGCGAAATAATAGAAAGGTACGAGTGAGAAAATATCTTGACATACGTTTGTGCATGTCTGAGATATATACAACAATATATTTCGATATTCTATTATCGACCCCGAATACCCAGGTCGAATAAGAATGAGATATGCAGACGAACGGTTAAGCACCCTGACGGCAGGGTTATCTTCGAAATAATTTGTCAAAGCAAGGAACTGTCTATAGCATAGTCCACCTCGCAAAGAGTATTTAAATAAAGTCTATTTATCCTAAATCTGTGTTCATAATAAGTATTTCATTTAACCAATCATCCCCATCGCCTAAGCAGTATGCTTATTTATGTTTTGTTTGTTTGTTTTTTACTTCTAAGTCAGAAAAGTGCGTAGTGCCAATAACCCCTGATAGAGCCTCCGAGACTTCTTGGAGGAAGGAAAAGTGGGGGAGATGAAGATCTTCTAGTAGCGGTGTCCTGCTGCGAATGCTTAGTAGAATCCACTCCACTACAAGAGAACTACTAAGGGTAACCAAGAAACTGAGTTTACTAACCAAGTAGTCTATATTGAGACTGAAACTCAGAACGTAATGAGCTGGAGAAAAAATACTGCAAGGCATCCATTTTTCTTGTAGTTCCACTAACCCAACGCCTCGAAGTGTTACTTGTTTCTTAATCGACCTTGAAAAGATGAAAGGTAAAGTTAGCCTCAACGTAGCGCAGTGAAACCAGGCAAATGTCTTGAAAGATTCTGCTTAGCGCCCTTAACGACCACTCTGCTAAAACGCTAATTAAATGTAAATTGCCGAGTACTCACTTTATACTTCTGTCCTTAAAGTAAACCTCAGAAAGAATTAGTGTGATACACTGTGGGCATTACGCCATAGAGTACAGCAAACATTCTTTCAAATAATTACTTTTACCCAGTTCCACAAGGATTACATATAAACGAAGTATACGAATGAAAACACTAACTCACGGTACCACTCTGTGCGATCGAACCCGAGATCTAATGATTAGAAAAATAATTTCGTATCATTTTGGTCATTATATATACTAGTGTGACAAGTGTCTGTTATAGAGATCTCTCTTTCTGTAAAACGAACAACAAAAATACTGATGATTGCACTTCAGGTTTCCAGCATCAATTCGATGTCCTCTCTGTGAATCTTTCCAAAAGATGACTCAATAATCACGTGTAGTCAGTCAAGTGGATGCCTCTGATCATGCGACTGATGTTTCTGATTACTGACTTTCGAGGATATATTCCTGGGTTTACTAGCTGCCATCTTACCACATTTCCATTTCATATCTACTCTATCAGCTTCTTGTTGAACATTTCGAAAGTACATCAGACTTAACATGACTCATTCTAACTAGATTTTCAAATAAATCACCACACATTTATCCTGAATTAAATTGGCGTTTTATCATTATAAGCTTTTCCTATACTTCAGTCTTTCTTTCTTTCCTTCTTCCCCTCTCCTTTTCACTCCTACTCTTTTTATTATTATTATATTATTATTATTATTATTATTATTATTATTATTATTATTATTATTATCTCTCATTATCTATCCCGACTTTGTTTCAGTGTCTCCTTCTCTCTTGTTCTCTCAACTGATTATCCAGATTTCCACAAGACAATTCGAAGCTAATACATGTTCATTATATATTGGTGTAAACTTTAATAACAAAATTAAATTTTTAATTAAAATATAGTATATGTATTGAAAAACTAAATTCATCACAAAATAGCGTAAATATTCAAAAAACATAACCTAAAGCATCATTTATTTTACGCTCGCTCCAATCAATGGACACATTTTCAAATCTACAAATACTTAACTTGTAAAGATTCTCCATTACAAAGAAGTACTACAAGAGATTTCTATTGATGCTCGTTGCATTAGAAGCTGACTTTAAGCGAGAATGTGTGTATATATATATATATATATATATATATATATATATATATATATATCCATTCCGTTTGATTCTTTCTTCTTTTTGTCTCCTTCTTTCCCTCCTCTGGTCTATATGTGTAACCAGGTAAACATGTTTGTACATTCATATGTGTGTGTGTGTGTGTGTGTGTATTTGAATGTGTGTGCATGAGTATGAAAATTTGTACGGCTATTTATGGATAACTAACCTTTAAAATCTGTTTGAATAATACAGATATATACACATATACACACATACATACACACACACGCACACACATATATATATACATACATACACACATATATATATATATATATATATGTATGTATATATATATATATATAGATAGAGAGAGAGAGATACATACACACATTCATGCATTCACACATATACATACATATATATAATAGATATATATACATATATATATATAATATATATAAACACATATAAACACACGCATATATATATATACATGTATATATTTATAATATATATATGTATATATGTATAGATATATATATGTACACACATATATGTGTATGTTTGTATACGAGCACACATCTTCAAGATTACTTTGAAGAAAGATAGCATAATTGATCAGAACTTTTGCAGAAGAATTGCATTTTAAAACACGCACGTATCTCCAGGCTTGCATGCTGCATGCATTCATACATACATAAACATACATACATACATACATACGTACAAACTAAATCTCATATTGATCCCACATACAAGATATTGTCAAAACTGCACCAGAAATATCCAAGGTTCGTCTTTATAGCAGAAACCTGCTTCGAGCCTCGTGGTTAGTATTCCTATCAAGGAAGCAGGTAGAACATCCATACTGAAATACTGTTCAAACTCTTATATGCTACAGTCTTGTGTTACAGGCTGTTCGATCCATTACCTTCCTACATTTTATTCGACCACGTTATCGAAATTGAAGGAACATCAGACTCATTTGATGAAATAATGGTTAATATTTAGAACAGGTTGAAGCGGATCACCTGGCAGAATCGTTACATTTCTTCCGTCTTTACGTTCTGAACTCAAATGCCGCCGGTGTCGACTTCGCCTTTCATCCTTTTGTTGGGTTCGATAAAATAAGTACCAGTCGATCATTAGAGATGAATGTAATCGACTTAACCTTCACCCCACCCCTAAATTGGTGGCTTTTTGCACAGGCGCAGGAGTGGCTGTGTGGTAAGTAGTTGCTTACCAACCACATGGTTCCGGGTTCAATCCCACTGCGTGGCACCTTGGGCAAGTGTCTTCTACTATAGCCTCGGGCCGACCAAAGCCTTGCGAGTGGATTTGGTTGACGGAAACTGAAAGAATCCCGTCGTATATATATATATATATATATGTATGTATGTATGTATGTATGTGTGTATATGTTTGTGTATCTGTGTTTTCCACCCCCACACCCCAACATCGTTTGACAACCGATGCCGGTGTGTTTACATACCCGTCACTTAGCGGTTCGGCAAAAGAGACCGATAGAGTAAGTAGTGGGCTTACAAAGAATAAGTCCTGGGGTCGATTTGCTCGACTAAAGGCGGTGCTCCAGCATGGCCAACAGTCAAATTACTGAAACAAGTAAAAGAGCAAAAGAGTAATGTTTCGAAGAGGTTGATCGAACTCGCATAGGTTCTTACCCATTTTTTTTGTCCCCATATTCAGGCTGTCATCCCACAAGTGAGAAAAGGTGGAGGGACACATCACGTAATTGTCACTCCTTCTATGACAAATTTGTTAGCAAGGCCTCGGGGTTTCTAACCATGTACTTAATCACAGGTGTTTATTTTAATAGAATTACACACTGTTGAGTCGTCACATTCATTAAAACAATACTCGAAACACACCTATCTGCGTCTGCAGCATAGATTATGTAAATGGTTTATATATAGATATATATATATGTATGTATGTATGTATGTATATATATATATGTATGTATGAATGTATATATATATATATATATATATATATATATATATATATATATATATATATATTATATATAATGCAAATATACATATAAGCTACATATATACATACATACATATATATATATATATATATATATGTTTAAATGTACGTACAAACATATGCATGTGTATATGTATATTTATACATTCACACATTTAAGAAGATAGGTAGATAGATAGATAGATAGATAGATGATAGATAGATAGAATATATCTATTCACTATTATGTCTATATATACAGTAAAGCGTAACGTAAGCACATTATAGCTAGAACAAAGGAAACTGCTAAACAATGGACGTCATCGAGTTTAACTGAAGCCTATGTTTAAACTAGATTTATCGGTAGTCTGAGCTTCCTCGTGTGCTCTTGGTGTGAATGGTTGTCATTCTTATTAAATAGCTATATGAAAACATAGCTCGGCATGATTTTCACAACAGAACAATGGATGTAGCAAACAAGCCACAACGCCAGCTAGGCAGAATAAACTACCGTATAAACTTTGACAATCGCCGAGCAAATATTTCGATGACGACAACCACGAGAACAATAACAGCGACGACAACGACTACGATTATGATGATAATGATGATGATTTTCTACAGTAGAGATTGCGAATACCTAGAATCAAAATATTTCTAGTTAAGATCAGTGTTTTATTTCTTTTTTGTTTTTTGTAGGGGTTTCAATAGGTCTTTTTTTCCGTAACCCTATGTGATCACCTTCGTTGTTCAAGACGACAATTTCTTTGCAGGAAATTCCGGCTGTAGTTTTTAGCATATAGAGAGGTTCATTTACTTACTCTTGATAATATCCAATTCTAATATGAGTCACCGTATTCTTGGTCTCGGAATTGCAATCATCCACGTTGTTATTATTTTTAATATCCCCCCTCTCCGTACCTCATATATATAAATATCTGAAAATATAAAACCATCTGAATTTCTGATTACCACATTTCTTCTAATATATATATATATATATAATATATATATATATATATATATATTATATATATATCAGATATCACACTACAGATGGCTGTTACGTTTTTAGAGTGACTTCTAATTTATCAGTTCGATGTTAATAGAAATAAACAGAAGCGTTAGAGCATCAGAAAATTGATTTCTCTCACGTCTGATCGGAACCTATACATTCTGAGTTCAAATCCAGCCGGTCAGCTTCGTTTATCATCCTTTCAATTTCGATAAAATATTGTACCAGTTAAGTACTGGGATCACAATCATTGGCTTCTCCTTTCCCCTTAAAATTGCTGACACTGTACCAAAATTTGAAAAAAATTAAGAAAATGGCAAGAGTCTGAGTTCAAACCCGTCTAGATCAACTTTGCTTTCACCGTTTTAGAGTCGATAACATGAAGTACCCAATGAATTGCTGATCTTGGGCCAAGAACTTGATAAATGATTATTACCGTTATTATTATTATTATTATTATTATTATTATTATTATTATCATTATTATCAATAATAATAATAATAATAATAATAATAATAACAATCATAATAGTGTGAGCTGACAGAAACGTTAGCACGCCGGGTGAAATGCTTAGCAGTATTTCGTCAGTCGACTTTGCCTCTCATTCTTTCGGGGTTGATTAAATAATTACCAGTTGAACACTGGAGTCGATGTAATTGACTCATCCCCCACTTCAAAATTACTGCCCTTGTGGCAAAATCTGAAACTATTATTGTTCGAATAATTATTGTCGTTATTATTGAGGCGGCGACATAGCAGAATCGTTAGCACGCCGGACAAAAAATGCTTAGCGGCCTTTCGTCCGTCGCTACGTTCCGAGTTCAAATTCCACCGAGGTCCACTTTAGCTTTCGTTCTTTCAGAGTCGATAAATTATGTACCAGTTGAGTATTTGGGTCGATGTGTTCGACTTAACTCCTCCCCACTAATTTCAGTACTTGTGTCTTTTTTTTTTCATGCGCTCTTTTCAAGACTAGCCAGGCTCATGGGCCGGGTTTCCCGGTTTCTGTGGCGTATGTGTTCCCCCCCAGCTGGACGGGACGCCAGTCCATCGCAGCGTTACCCGAGAAACAGGAAGAGAGAGTGAGAGAAAGTTGGGGCGAAAGAGTACAACAGGGGTCGTCACCACCCCACTGCCGGAGATTCGTGGAGCTTTAGGTGTTTTCGCTCAATAAACACACAACGCCTTGTCTGGGAATCGAAACCGCGATCCTCCGACCGCGAGTCCGCTGCCCTAACCACTTGGCCATTGCGCCTCCACTTGTGTCTATAGTAGATGGGATTATCATTATTATTATTATTAATAAATCTTTTATATTTAGCCTCATAATTCTCCTGTATTAGGTGATGCGACACGTATCCCATGATCTCTTACCTAGATTCCTAATTCATGGTTTTATGATTAGATATTTTATATTTATGTTAATGCTTTTTAGCATATTCCCATTTAGATTCGCGTCTACTCATCCAAGCAACATTTGTGAAGCATATTAAAACTGAAATACATATTATACACAGGTATATACATACACACACTTGCATATACTACCAAATGCGCATCTCCCTAATTCACTATGTATGTATGTTATATCTTCCTGTCAGTCCGTATGCACTTATAGTCAGATAATGCAATCTAAAGGGAGATAAACATCATTGTGTGTTGTAACCGATGGTATATGGTTGTTTTTTTTTCATAAATCCAGTTGTTGAACTACTTTCAGAGAGAAATCAGAAAGTGTGCGGTTTGGGCGGAGTAGCATTAAACAATTTATTTTACACATATACGCCCACGCAAACATATATGGATATGGATGCAAAATCTAAATGCACACACACACATACACACACACACACACACACACACACTGACACACACACGCACTCATACATACAATATTCTTTTGAGAGCTAAAACTCCCCGAACACGTATATGTACACATACATAAATTTATTCATTTTTCATAGACGATCATATTGAATGGCTGTATGAAAGCTAATGAAGCGGGAATTATCTAATTTCTAAAGATATTTACACAATTTGACGTAAAAACACAGAAACAATCACCCAAAAAACACACAACCGCACAGATACAAACACATGAAGGTAATTTACCGCACAGAAGCAGATTCGTATGGTACCTCGTAAAGCAAAATATAAACACAGTTTCCTTTTGTGACTCAGTATGTGAGTTATGTGCGTGTACGAATACGCATACACTCCATACATACATACATACATACATACATACATACATAATACATAATACACAAACACATACATTTTGTGCATGTGTATTTTCGTGTACGTATGTGAGATGTGTGTATTTCTTACTGCAAATTTTTCACCCATTAACAAGCTTGTGGCCGTATATGTATGCGCGAGTTTATGTTTACACTTGCGCGTGTATCTTATAATATATATTTAGAAATGCACTCAGGCCCTATAGTTAACGAAATAACGAATGAATGAATGTGGTGGGTTGGCGTCTCTGTGAGAAGTTGGCTAATGACCTCAATTGCAGAGGTAACATTTATATTGTTACATCTTTTTTTATTCTATCATACCAAAACTTTCATTCTAAATCGATTACTTTGTTATTGACTGAATTACAACTAGATAAAATAAATAAACAAATATTAATACTAATAACTATTATTTTTTTCAAATTTTTGGCATAAAGCTAGAAGTTTTGCGGGGAGGGGGAAATTCGATTACATTGACCTCAGTGCTCAACTGATATTTACTTTATCGACCCTGAGGGAAAGCAAGTCGAAATTGACTTCGGCGTAATTGGAACTTAGAAGCATATACCGGCAGAAGAAAGACTGCCAGGCATTTTGTTACCGTGTTTAATATATAGCGCTTTCTTGTTATTCCTTTTACAGACATAATCTCGGTCTACATTTTCTAGCACATTCTCCCTAAGTGGAGATTTTAGGGTGTGATTTACGCAAGGTTTGGCAGTTAACCCCAGCAGGTTAAGCTGTCATGCAAAATTACATGTTATTTATTTATTCTTTCATATGTTCTAGTCATCTGACTGCGGTCATGCTGGAGCGCCGCGTTATAAGGTTGTAGTCGAACAAATCGACCCCAGGATTTATTCTGTGTAAGCCTAGTATTCATTTTATCATTCTATTTTGCTGAATCGCCTATTTACGGGGTCGTAAACACACCAACAATGGTTATAAAGCGATGGTGGAGGGATAAACACACGAGCACGCGCACACACACACACATATGCGCTGGGATTTTTCAGTTCACGTCTTCCAAATCCAAGCATAAAGCTTTAATCATCCCGAGGCTCTGGTAAAAGACACTTTCCCAAAGTGCTATGCAGTGGGACTGAACCCAGAACCGTGTAGTTTGGAAGCAAGCTTCTTACCACAGCCCTTGCCTTTATGTTGTTATAATTGTTGTTAGCTCTAGTCCAACGCCGACAGAAGGTCTACGATCAAATACATTACATATTATATTGTATTCATATGTTATTAATCTTGGACTTCATTAACCTTCTTATTTTGAATACGACAGTGCATGCTTTGTGGAAAATCCTGCCATTTATTTCCATGACCCATCAAACAGCAAATTGTTTTTCCTTAAATTGATCCCATGATTTATATTGATAGATATGAGCATATAGGTACTATCTCTAGCAAACCTTTACAAGCATATATTTTAATGAGGGGTATTACCAACATATGCAAACATATTGTAAGTAGATTTCATGTCTAATCTTGATTTCCTTCTCTCTTTTCTTATTACAGTTCCCAGTGTGCCTGTACCATGTCCGTTTCAAGGTAGTTACTTCTTCCGCTACATGAACGGAAGTGTGAACTGCAGCAAACCGTTTTCACAGATGCGAGAATGTGCAGATAACTCGCGATTTAAATTCCATTTTAGAAAATGTAATGGAAATCCGGAAACAACAGAAAAAGGTAACAACCTGTTATTTGCACAGAAAGCAAACATACATACATACACACGCACACATTCATACATTCTCTTTATACATCACATACATTCTCTTTATGTAATTCATTTCTTCTTTCTCTCTCTACATTCTCTCCCCACTATGTGTGTGTGTGTCTGTGTGTGTGTGTGGCTGCTGCATTGGATTTTGCCATCGCCAGTTTTCGTGTCTTTACAGACGATACATACATTCTCCACTGTCTGTCTATCTATCTATCTATCTATCTATCTATCTATCTATCTATCTATCTATCTATCTATCTATCTATCTATATGTCTGTATGTTTGTCTGTCTGTCTGTATGTCTGTCTATCCATCTATCTATACATCGATCTATCTATCTATCTAACTATCTATCCCTCTTTCTATCTCTCTCTACATATATATATATATACACACACACACATATATATGTACATATATATACACATATATACATATATATGAACGAACACATGCATGAACACGAACACACAAATGTGTGCACCCCCCCACCCCCCACAAATGTATAAAATTTGTTTTTGTCTATGTCTGTGTGCATGTGCATATATACTCCATCAGAATTGCAAACAATCGTTATATGGGATAAAATTTAATCTGAAAAAAAAATAAATAAATACATAAAAGCATTAGAAACCATTGCCTATTCGCTGTGGAACTGAAGAAACCAGCCAGACTATTATCTTTTTCTCTTCTTACTGCTGAACGTGTAAATGTGAATAAATTTGTAGAAAACCTTTCTATGCGCCATTATTTGGAAACATTCGAAATTTTCAACGGTACCCAAATTAATTAGAAGAGAATCTTTCATACATTTTCTGGCACTATTATTTTCCTTTTCTACCTCCCGTTTTAGCAAGAAGAGGTATACCATTAAGTCAGCAATCACATATACCCTTGTACAAGTCATTAAATCGACGAGTTCTATGGCATCATTCGTGCCAACATCGGTATAAAAATTCAGCAGATCTCTTCCTAAGCACATTCAAATGAAAGTCAGCTCACACGTGTGCATGCGTCTATATATGATTCCCTTACTCTGTATGTATGTGTGTGTGAGTGTATATATATATGTGTGTGTATGTGTGTCTATGTGTGTGCGTGTATGTATTATGTATGTATGCATGTATGTATGTATGTGCGTACGTATGTATTTATGTATATATGTATGTACGTACGTATGCATGCATGTATGTATATGTATATATCTACTACGTACGTATGTATGTATGCGTATGTATGTATGTACGTATATATGTATACGTGTGTGTGTGGATGTGTGTATATATATATATATGTACGTACGTATGTATGCATGTATGTATGTATATGTATATATCTACTACGTACATATGTATGTATGCGTATGTATGTATATTTGTATACGTGTGTGTGTGTGGATGTATATATATATATATATATATATATATATATATATATATATATATGCACACACACACATACACACACGACTATTTGTCTTCATGCATACACCTCCAGATTACTCAGCCATACGATACGGACACATCGATCTACGCAATTTACTCATCGAAGATAGACACCAACTTTTTTTTCGTAAATATAAAGTATAGTAAGAATATAAATAAATAAAGACAAACAGCAAAAACGATATGAAAACCAAAACTAGTCGTTTTGGTTTAGTCTTCATGCCGTAAATTATTTACATTGCTATTCTCAGAATATAGACAATTATTCAATGCTGTTTATTTTTTCAATAAAACCAATTTTACTTAAGGAATATATACGCTGTGAATTATTTTTAATGAGGAAATATTTTCGTTCGCTCAGAAAACAGCTAATTCGCTACCCAGAAAAAAAAATAATAAACAATATAAAATAAATAAAAGGACTATGCACATGTACGCATTTATACACACATTATGTATATATATATATATATATATATATATATATATATATATATATATATATATATATACACGCGTGCTCAAACACTTTTAGTGTTACACAATTCTGAAGAACTCAATACCAGTCGTAGAGTTGAATTTTTTATACGAAACTCTGGTTTCCTGTCATCATTATTGAAACTTCCTCGTTCAGGTTAAAATGGAGATTTATTCAATGGCGTTTAACATCTGATCGAGAAAGAGAGAGAGAGAGAGAGGGAGAGAGAGAGAGATGTGGGAATGGATAAATGAAAGAAAACAAGCACTCAACAAATCCAGTATAAATTATATATGTTTTAGAACAACTTGAGGTTTCGTAGGCTCGTCATAGAAACCTAGAGGTCTGTCTATAAATTACCAGATATAAATACGTAGTTTGGTCGATTTGTCTTGTTTAACCGTTCTAGGCGGTGCCCCAGCATGGCTACAGTCCACTATCTACAGCGAATAAAAAGATAAAAGCGTTCTTATTGTTCTCGGCGTCTATATTTATAAGATGAAGACAAAAGCATAAGATATTCTAATATCAGTACCAATTTTAAACATCTCAAGAGGAATTATCTGTAATCTGTAACTATTAAAATACTTCACAGATATATTTGAAGTTGGACAAGATGTTTTATTTCAATTAGCTACGTTGCTGTTATAGAGCTGATACTCGATATTAGAGAATTATATGAGAATTAATTAAAATATACAACATATGTTAAAGACACCACTTCTGTCACTATTCAATTATGTAAAAATAAATATGATATTGAGGCGATTGTGTGTTTCTTAAGCATGAAATAGAATAGCAACAGACAGATATTGAAAAAAATATATCTTCTAATTCGAGCGTTTAATGTGATTACTTTATTTACGTCACCGTTTCCCCCAGCTCTAACAAATGATTTGTTTGAGTCTGTTCACTTTTATATGTAGAGGAAGCAAATCAATGAACTGCAGTGTATTGCTGGTACTATTCTTCATGATCAGCGAAAAATCAGGCCAATGGTACTATTCTTCATGATCAGGAGAAAATCAGGCCACGAAAACCTGAACTTAGAACAGAAAGTTAAGAAAAAAACTGTTTTGTCCAGCCGTTAGTGTAACCCTATTAGTCATCTCTGCAGTCCTACTTTGTACTGTATGGGACATTGAAAACCACTCTTTGTATGCATCGATCTTACCCACCCAATACACCACAGCCACAAGTACACACATTCACACACACGACCAGGACGAAAATACCTCTTATACAATGCAATCATTGAAATAATACACTTGATATTCGTATGACATGTACGCATCATGCAAGCATACAAAACCAAGCATAAGTTACATGCACATGCCATTATCATACGTTAATGCATCTTTTCTACGATAATGATAGTTTCCGGAGAGGTGGCTAAAAAATTAATCATGCGTGAACACGTGGCGAATTCATTACGTTGCCAGAACTCGACGCCTTCATTTTCTAGCCAGGCATTGAAATGGAGGCTTCGAAACAAGTTAGATTCAACGTATATATCAACAATGTTTCGTTTAACATTTCCTTGTGTCGGTAGTTGTTAGTTGCTATACGCATCATATACGATGTATCAAAACTGCTCGATATTCCTTCTGGATTCCAAACTTAGGCGGCTGGAAACAATTTACATTTCTTATTCGCAATCTTTTCCTCACGTTTCCCTACCAAAACTAATATTCTCATTTCATGTAAAAACAGAAAGATTGGATGACCACAAACTTCATATTTCGAAGCCTAATAATAACGAACGTTTGTTCAACTACATAGACCAGGCGTGAAATTTCTCAAGGGATTGTGGAGGGGGCTAGTCGATTTCACCGATCTTTGTGTCCTGTTGCTATTTATATTATCGACCCCCAAAATGAAAGGAAGAGTCGACCTCGGCATTATTTGAACTCAGAACGTAAAGACAGACGAAATGCTGCTAATCGTTTTGTTCGGGTTCCTAACGATTCAGCCAGCTAGCCAACTTAATAATAATAATAATAATAATAATAATAATAATAATAATAATAATAATAATAATAATAATAATAATAATAATAATAATAATAATAATAATAATAATAATAATAATAATTTATAATAAATTCACAAGAAATGAAATTTTGGGAGAGCGGGGTTATTCCATAACATCGACCCCACTGTGAGATTAGTGCTTGCCTTATCTAACCCGAAAGAATGAAAGACAACGTCGACCTCGGCTGAGTTTGAACTCATGCCGCTAAGCATTTCACCTGGCATGCTAATGATTCTGGTAATTCGCCAGTTGAAAGAAAATTATGATTGTAGTTTTAAAGTTAGTGAAATTTAGACACAGCCCAACGGCTTTCAGTTTCCGGCATTTACTTCTATACCCTTCTATACACTTCTATACCCTTCTATATATTTCTATACCCTTTAAAATACTAAAGCAATAATGCACCTAGATGTTCTAAAGACTTTTAATCTGAAAACTCAGTGTATGTGTTTCTTTTACAGAAAACAGAGTGCGATAACATTTCCTTCTCTGTGTTATAAATAGACAAATCATTATAGTTGAAACATGTCTTTATCATTAAGTAGGCGATTAAATAGAAACCATGACCTTGTTAAAATACTGAAAAAAAGAAAACGTTTTCATTAAAATTAGATAATAATTACGTCTATTTATCATTTACACACACACACACGTATACAGCGGTGCCTCACAAATACACGTGTGTGTGTGTGCGTGTATGCGTTTATAATTTAATGAATTTCAAAAGGACAGGTTTTATGTATTCACGTTGTCTTACGCTTGTTTCCGATATAAAAATGCATTGAATTCAAATCTATTGTAGCTTCCACGGTGCCATCTAAGTATGAAGTACCCGTAATTAGACCTCGATAGCCTTAAAAGACAGCTCACTTTCTATTAGTGAAATAATAGCCAAGCGGAGAGTACACTTTGTGGTTTTAACCAACAGGATAGCAAGAATTGTGCAAAACCTCACGTAATTAAAAGCTACAAGCAAGGTCACCTGCTGTAGTGTACTCACAGATAGAATTCCGCCGAAAAAGATATCAGAAATTGGTTAAAGGACAACAAAATTCACGACAGTAACTCGTTTGATTAGCTACTTTGAAAAAAGTGAAACGTCAAATAATCTGTTACAAGTATGCATGTCAGTGAAGTTAGACATCGTACTACACGGGGAGAGCAAATATGGCAATATATATATATATATATATGCATATTATACATATACATATATATTTATATGTATATATATATATATATATATATATTACCGTTTACTCAAGCACTAAAGTAAGATAAATATGTCCCCTCTTCTCTGCTTATCTTGCTATCTATCTCACAAGAATATATGCAGGTATTGCGCTGAAACAAATATGGAAATTCACATATATGACAAGCATAATTAACTATATATGTATATGCTTACACGCTATCGGGCACAATATATACGAATAAAAATCTATGTGTGTATACATATATATATATATATATATATATATATATATATATATATATGCATGCCTACATGTGTGTGCCTACATTATACACACTTATATAGTTATTTCGTTATTTAGTTCATGCGATGTACCTTGTTGCTGTGCTTGAAGGTCATTGATGTATGTTATTTTACGATGCGCTTTAGATTTTCATACATTTTTCTATCATTGTCTTCTTTCAGTGCTTGACTTCCAGTGCTTAGCAACCTGGAACAATGGAGATAAAATGTTATATGGAAAGTTTACCGGAGATTCATTGAGTGCTGATCAAAACATGTATCGTTGTATGGTAAGTAAGAATAGATACACCTCTTCATATGACATCTCATTCTTTCTTTGTCATTCAACTCTCTCTGTCGTTCTGTTTCTCTTTTCTCTTGCCATTTATCATCTTTTGCTCTCTGCATCTTGCTCACTCTCGTTCTGCTTCTGTATTTCCCTCTCTTTGTGAGTTATTGATCGTTTATATATGCTTTCGTGAAAAATAGAAATATAATAAAAAGGGAGAGTGAGAGAGAAACAAAGAGAGTGGGAGAGTGAGAGAGAAACAAAGAGAGTGAGAGAGTGTGTGGGATGCAGAATTATACATGTAACCATGTCATATCAAATCATAGAAATAATAAAGCTCACATATACTTTCTCTTCCTCCTCCTCCTCCTCCTTCTCCTCCTTCTCCTCCCCATCCTCCTTCCCATCCTCCTCCCCCCTCTCTCTCTCATACATACGCAGTGCTTATACACTTAGTTTCTTCCATTTTGTTGAATCTTGCCCGATTGTGCCTGTGTGTTTGCACGTGTCTACATACGTTAGTGAATACGTGTGGATTTTATGTGAGTATGTATGTGTGTGTATGTGTGTGTATATGCATGTGTGTGTGTGTGTAGAAATACATAAATGCATATGCCTGGAGATATATGCATATATGTGAATAAATGCATACATACATTTGTGTTTAAATGCATATATATATATCATCATCATCGTTTAACGTTCGCTTTCCATATATATATATACACATATGTGTATGTATTTGTATGTATATATGTGTACATATTTATAAAATATATACATATGCATATATATATTTATGTATAGATATATATCTTTATGCATATATATATATATATATGCATGTATGTGCATATATATTTATATATATGTATATATATATGTATGTATGTGTATATATACATATATATACAGGTATATGTATATATGCTTGTATATATGTATGCGTGTTTGTATATGTATGTATGTGTGTATGTATGTATGATGTATGTATGTATGTATGTATGTATGTATGTATGTATGTGAGAGTAATGGTAGCAAATAAGTGAATGAAACATTATCCAGGTAATTACTTGATTGTAATTAAACCGTGATAACAACGCAGGTGTGTTTGTTTAATATTTGTTTTATTTTGCTTCCCTTTCAATTTTGCTTTCATGATGTTATTGTTGCTGAGTCCCGTGCTAGTCGTGATTGAGCTGAACTATATAATAAAAGCGTTCCTTTCTTGACCATCCTTCCCTGTTTTCGCGTCGCATCCTACATTGTTTAACGCATCATTACTTTTCGTATGGTAATGAGACGTGATTTTCAGGGAATTTAGCGGTTATTTTTGCTGGTTGAACGATTAAGCAGAGACCTTAGTTCTGAGGTTCGATCCTGTTTTCAAATGCCTCACTTAGAATAAGTTTCCATATTCTTTTATGCCAGTGGTTCTCACACACTAATGTATTTTGAAGACTGTCATGATTAATAACAGACGTTCGTTTCCACCTAAACCTGTACAAGACTAAGTGGAAAAAGCAAGAATTACATGGATGTAAGCATTAGTTCCTATATATTTTCCCCTTCGCATAAGTAACGAGGAAAGCGGGGACCTGGCAGAATCGTTAGCCGTCGGATAAAATGCTCAGCAGAGTCATTTACTCTTTTACTTGATTCAGTCATGCTGGAGCACCACCTTTACAGGGACGTAAACACACCAGCATCGGTTGTCAAGTGATGATGGGGAGATAAACTTAGACACACAAACATATACACACGCACATACATACATACATACATACATACATACATACATACATGCATACATACATACATACATATATATATATGTATATATGTATGTGTGTTTGTATACATTAAGCAAAGCATATATGTACGTACGTGTGTGAACGTGTGCGTGAGCATTGTGATATATCTACATATACATATATTTGGACGCCTGTCTACCTGAACAAACAAATTACTTATTTGATATCCCTTTACTTGCTTTAACTAAGCAAGAACAATTAATTAAAACATCGCAAGTTATTGTCAGCGAAATAGAGAGGTGATATTAGATAAGTTTAAGATAGTTTGAAAGAGGGGAGATAGCATGCCAATAGCATGGGCACTAGTAGTTGTGGTATTAGTAATAGTAATATCATTATTAGTTTTCTTCGCGCACTGAACATTATATACATTGGTAGGTAAATGTATAGAAAGTTTGAACATGGCTGAGTGGTCATGTGGTTTATCGGCATTGTCCACGTCATCAATCTTCAGTTTGTGTCAATTGGATTTCGATACATACATAATATATTTATAATATACATATGCATATATATATATATATATTATATATATATATATATATATTATATATATATATATATATATACATACATAATATATATATATATATATAATACACATATGCATATATATATACATACATACATACATATACGTATGTATGTATTTCTCTATAAGCAGAGGGGGAGAGAGAAACAGTTGATTCTATAGATCTTTGGAAACACCTGAGATCTTACATACAACAATGAGACATGATGAAAACGCATTGTTCCACGTTGTCGCCAATCGACTTGGTTGTACTCGTACGCGAATGATTATTTTAGGCCGGACAATTGCTGAACTGTTATTGTTTGTGTTGTTATTGTTGGTGTTTATTTTTCTTATTATTTTTGCTGGTGCCTGCTATTGTTGTTTTTCTTGTTGTTGGCATGGCACACTAGACTCCTATTAGTGTCAGCTAAGCAGAATGAGAAAGTATACGATAGAAATAGAGAGGTAAGCTGAGGGAAAGTGTGACAGACTTAAGTCAAGAGGAAGAGAGAGAGAGATGGTGATAGAGAAAAAGTGAGAGAGAGAGAGATTTATAGGGACAGAGTGAGAATGTTGTTGGAAATAATATCAAAAAGTTTTGAAAATTTGAAGAGGAAGATCATTGTATTTCCAATCTTCGGAAATGATATAGAATTGAGAAGAGAAGCGTTATAGTACACGAGGAGGGGTGGAACTTTACATGTGAGAAGAGAGAGAAAAAGAGAACGATATATATATATGAGCATACATATATTCGCATATGGATTATACATACATGCATACACACATACTCACACACACACACACATATATATATATGTATGTATGTATGTGTATATGTAAATATATATATGTATTTAAAACACTTCGAGTGTATGTATATATAACGTGTGTGTTTATATATACATGCACAATAGAATTTTATGGCGTACCATGATAATCTATACATAGTGGTTGTGGTGGCGGTGTGAGGTGTATTTGGACAATGAGGGATAATTAGAATAAAAGTCTTTCACTCAAGTCAGCTTGAACTTAATGGTATCGAATCCATTGGAATCGAACGTAAGAAACACCGATATTATTAGTGCACTCAATGAAAGAACAATAGCAGCACTGTCATCAAGTGTGTTCAGCCAACTTAGGCGGAATGCTCGCTACGTTTGGGAGGGTGTGTTTGTCTTTTGTTTTTTTTTTTTTCGTTTTTTTGTAACACAGTTGTTTGCGGATAACGGATTTAGTGTGAGTAAAGAAATATTATAATGGAGAAAACGATAGCGCTGCAATATATCGTACGCTTAGGCCTAGGTGATTTTGCTTGTTTAAATCTCGAGATCAAATCAAACGAAAACTGAGATTTCCGGGGTTTTTTTGTTGTTGTTTTTTCATGTAATTCTCGTGGTATTGATAAAATATGTACGAGCTAAGTCCTGTTATTGTTATTGTTGTTGCGATGAAAATTTTTCAAATGCTAACATATAGCCAAAAGGGTTATAGTAATTTTTGCGCGCCATTTTAGCCATTGAAAAATACACACTAACTGTTATAGTCACTTAGAATGTTAAAGAATTTCACGTCCTAAGATATAGAGAGAAAATGATTATAATAGTATTATTTTCTCTCCCAAATACTTGCTCCTCACATACACTCACACATGTATAGACCTACATACATATCTCACCAACTAGAACTCTCAAACATATGTCCTCCACTCTTTAGCTATTTATTCACTACGATACACGCGTGTATACAGACATCTTATTTTATAACTATCACTCAACTACTTCTACCTCTCTTCCTGTCACGCCTGCTTGACCACTACCTTATCTTTGGCGTGACAATCCTCCCTTACTCACGCGGTCCTTATTTTCTTTCTTTTCCCTTCTACGCCACTTCCAATAAAAAAAAGTCCACGCTCCATTTTTTTTTTTCTATTGACCTGTTTACAACATCTGGCTGTTCATCCTCTTTATCTCAGTTGCTTCAACTTTTCCATGGATTATACCTGTTCATGGGACACTTCTTTGAAATCTGGTAAATTCACTGGACTTTTGTTTACTATTGTTGCGCATTTTCACTGAATTCTTTTATTTTCCTTCACTCTACAGAACTTATGCATTTCTCACTCATTTTCAAATTTTATGGCAACCTTCCCTCTGCTAAACATATTTTCCCACCCTTACGTACTTTAGTCATACACATGCACACACAACGGTGACAACCGCAACCTTGCTCTGGCCTTACCATGTAGTTCATCAATGCGTTTATTCCTTCGCTCGTCACTTATACACGTACAATCCACTCCACATTATGCCCGCTTCAAAACAATTACAATGATACTTGCATTCACTCATTCCTTCTTCGGTTTCTAACTCGCACGAATAGAACAGAAACTTCACCTGGTTTCTACCTGCCACTCACTTTTCTTCTCTATCTTTGATCATTTGTGTCTTTTCTTACGATGCAAGTCTAACATCCGAAACGCTAACACTCTGCATTAAACCGTCCAATTTACATAATATTTGACCAACTTTATTCTTCCTGTACTGTCCTGTGCATATGTATTTAGAAATAACACACATTGTGATGGATCCTGTTGATTTTGTTTTTATGAAGAGTTACATTTTTGTGTTATTTGGTCAAGAGGTTAGTAAACAACTTTTTTAATGCTAGAATATCATTATTTCAACTTGTAAGCAGTGAATAACTGAGATTGGAACTTCACGCTTCATTAATCCAATTAGAAAGAACAGCTTTCATTCAGCCCGATTTCTTATTGACAAGGTATACGTTGCCATTAATTTAAGGTGCACATATAAACATTCATTATATATCGCTAATATACAACGTAAGACAGATGGCGTTTGATCTATGTACCTAAAATCAAAATGACAAACGAAATATGCCTAAAAAAATATACGCAAATCAACGTGCTTATGCACACAAGCATACATACATGTGTGCACAACGAGAGGATGTGTGTCTAAGATTACACACACTCAAACACACGGGGACACACACACACATATACATGTAGGAGCACAGATCCAGCTAGCTATATATATATATATATATATATATATATACATATATTCATGTGAGAGAGAGAGATTCTAGGTCATATATACAAATAGATATAAATAATAATATAAATATATTTTAATGTATACATATACATATATATATATATATATATAATATATATATATATATATATATATATATTATATATATATATATATATATATATATATATTATATATATATATATATATATATATATATATACATACATACGTACACACACATTGGCATGTATATTTGTCTATACGAAATAATCTAAATATATTTATTATCATATAAACATACATACACATTCGCAAATACTCTCGTGTGCTGGCTGAGATACCTAATTATGTATACATACGTGTGTTGCTCTGAAATGTTCGCAATCACGTGATTATTCTTGAGAGCGGGAGGAATAAGGAAAAGAGAGGGTGAGAGAGAGAGAGAGAGAGAGAGATGGGTGTTGAGAACATGCGTGCGTAAGCCTTTATCTGTATATATTTGTGTATGTGAGTATAATACATTAAAAACTGAAGAGAAGGAAATACACCGTTACAGCAGGTGCATAAACAATAATACATCTTAATGAATACAAAATAAACTTGAAAACGTCCCTGCAGATATAATGGAAAATTTGGGTGAAGCAAGACAAACAGAACTGTCAGACGTCCATGGAAGTTTTCTTTAAGGAACATCCTGTCATTACAACCAATTCACTGAGTGATATCTCCCGAAAAATCACCTGCAACCCCAGCACACTGTATATCTCATGTCTTTCAATATGAATCCTTCTTTCTTTCTGGTCTGCCTTCGAATTTTACTATCTTCTCTTGTTGATTATCACATTCTCCCGCCTTTTCCTCTCTGTTCTTTAACTAAGTACACATGCGAGAACAAAACTAGGAATCAACGATATGATATATACACATATGTTTATATGTGTGTACATACGAATGAGTAAGTGTAAGTACATATGTGTGTGTATGTACACGTGTGTTTGTGCGTATGTACATATGTGTGTGTGTAACATGTATATATTTACGCACATAAACACACATATACAGATAGATAGATATATAGATAGATAAATACATAGATAAACAGAGATATAGATATAGATAGATAGAGATAGATAGATAGATAGATAGATAGATAGATAGATAGATAGATAGATAGATAGATAGATAGATAGATAGATAGATAGATAATGGGAAGATAGATAGATAGATAGACAGACGAATGGATTCGTGCTTGCATTTGCACACGGTTAATTCCATGTTCATGTCGCACGCTATTAACAAACCCATATAAATGCATGTATTTTATTTTTCTTTGAAAGCTACTCTCTCTATTCACACCCGTATATTCACCAACACAAATGCAAAACACACTTAGGTATCCTAACCACATACACACTCAAGTGCGAGCATCCATGTCTGTCTTGATTTAGAGAGCTTATTGTTAAAGCGTTAAGCAAGACAGAGATTGCTGTACACACACAGATATATACATATCAGTGTTAAAATGTTTCTTAACTTATCTTCTTCTTCTTCTTCTTCTTCTTCTTCTTCTTCTTCTTATTATTATTATTATTATTATTATTATTATTATTATTATTATTATTATTATTATTATTATTTCTACTGTTGTAGTGACTTATCTCAGCTTAGATCTGACTCGTTCAGGAATGTAAACTTTTCTCTGACTAAAGCTTATTAATGTTCTCTTTTCTTTTCATAACTTACTACTACTACTACTACTACTACTACTACTACTACAATAATGTTTTCAAATTTTGCCGCAAAGACAACAATTTTGAGAGAGGGGATAAGTCGATTACATAGACCCGAGTGTTCAACTGGTACTTATTTTAGCGACCCCGAAAGGATGAAAGGCAAAGTCGACCCAGGCGGAATTTGAATTCAGAACATGCAGACGGACGAAATGCCGCTAAGTATTTCGCCCGGCGTGCTAACAGTTCTGCTAGCTCACCGCCTTATAATAATAATAATTTCAAATTCTAAGGCCAACACATTTGGGATGGGTGCCTTGACTAGTCGATTAAAATGACCTCAGAGCTCAATTAGTACTTATTTTATCGACCCCGAAAGGGTGAATGGCGAAGTTTAAGATGGATAACTACCTTTTCGGCTAAGCTTACTTCGCATAGGAAAGACTTGTTATTCCCCTGGTTAAACATATTTTGTGAGATGTAATACCCCTGTACTTAGCGACATGTCTTCCAGCTTTGCACTCTTGGTTCAAATTCAGCTGAGGTCAACTGTATCTTTCATCGTTTTGGGCTCCATAAAATACGTACCACTGGATATGATGTAATCGACTGGTTCTTCTCCAAATTTCAGGACTTGTGCCTATATAAGAATGTTATTTCTAGCAAAAACACGAGTAGTAATGTCATGAATATTTTGTTATTGCAAAAGTTATATAGTCTGTATACTCGTTACTTCTTAATATTTGATTTTCTTTTCCTTTGTTTGTTATTTTTTTCATTGTTTTTGTTTCTCTACAGTCGCCGATTTCATTTTCCTTTTCTAATTAATTATGTATTTTGTTTAGAGAAACATAATACCCACGAGGAATGTTCGCCATCAAAACCTTTATATAACACAAAAAGCTAAACCTACGTAGTACACTCAGAAATCCATTATTTACATAGTCTAAAACATATATACATACACATATACATACATATATCTATCAACATTTCTTTACCTTTTGTTTCGGCCGTTTGTGTGTGTCTGTGTGTTGCGTGTACACTCATTATTCTTGTGCGTATATCTAAACAAAATCCAACATAGGTTCCCTATTCATATAATTGATTTAAAATTCGTTTATCCCTCTATTCTTCCCCTTGTATCCTTTAATTTCTTTTTATAACTAGCTCATGGTATTTGTACGCTTTGTATTATCACGTTGCCATTTTATATAAACTAAACAGTGAATCCAGTTTTCAGAACATTCTTTTTACGTGAATGAAACTTAATATACCTTGTTACTTGCTTGTTTTACGCTTATTTTATATAGGGGAGCAATACTCTACGTACATACCTTTAATAAGGATTTTACTAAAAGGGTCCGTTACAAGATATAACAGTGCGTTATGTAATTGAACTTTTAACTAATACGATTATAGACCCAATATTAATTTCAAATTTTGTCACGAGGCCAGCAATGTCAGAGTAGGTGGGTGTTAGTCGATTACGTCGCCCCCAGCGTTAAACGGGAACTTATCTCATCAATCCCGAATGTATCAAACACAAAGTCGCGCTCGACGGAATTTGAACTCAGAACGCAAACACGGACGAAATGCCGTAAATCATTTCGCCCGGTGTGCTAATGATTCTTATTTCTTTATTGCCCACAAGGGGCTAAACATAGAGGAGACAAACGAGGACAGACATAGGTATTAAGTCGATTACATCGACCCCAGTGCGTACCTGGTACTTAATTTGTCGACCCCGAAAGGATGAAAGGCAAAGTGGACCTCGGCAGAATTTCAACTCAGAATGTAGCGGCAGACGAAATGCCGCTAAGCATTTCAGCCGGTGTGCTAACGATTCTGTCTGCTCACCGCCTACTTGTATTTCAATATTAGAACCATAATTACGTCCTGAGTTCAAATTCTGCCGAGGTCGACTTTCATCCTTTCGGGGTCCATAAATTAAGAGCAATTACGTACTTGAGTAGAGAAGAATATTAGAACCATAACTCAAGGGGCTTACAGAAGGATCTTAAAATATTACGCACAGATGTGTCGCTCCTATAAACGAATACTTATTTTTAACATACAAGTAATTACGAGTTTAATACAGAAAACTTATATATTGTAGTCTGAGAATTATTACATTCATAATCTGAGTTAATATTAGTTTGTCAACGTATTCTTCAGCATTTGTATAAAAATTCTATGCATCTTGAACACGGGTTTTGTTATGGGGCCAAGTTTTACTTTCTGTAACTTGTCTCCATTTCATAAGCTGAAGTCTGTATTGTGATGTATTTTGATTTGTGTCTTGAGAGAATACTGAATTTCTGACACACACACACTTACACACAATTATATATATATATATATATATATATATATATATATATATATATATATATATATACACGCTCTCTCTCTCACATTCGTGAATACACGCTTATACACACACACATACACACATATATATGTGCACATGCTTATATATACATTTAATTATATAATGATATATATGTACATATACAAAATATGTATATGTATTCATAAAAATATATATATATATATATATGTATGTATGCATGTATATATTTTTATAAATATATGTGTGTGTATATGTATATATATATATTATATATATATATATATATGTATGTATGCATGTATATATTTTTATAAATATATGTGTGTGTATATGTATATATATATATACATATATATGTGTGTTTATATATATATCTGTACACAAACACACACATATATATGATCAGAACAATGAAATGTACGAAACTAAAAAAACAAACAAATCATTTAATCAAAATCAAAATAATAAACAAAATATCAATGTCAGTAGAAAAATTAGAATAAACAGACGAGATAGAGAGATAGATAGAGAGAAAGAGGAGAGGTAAGTGGGAGGAGTGAGTTGAAAGAGAGTAGAATAATGAAGGCAACCTTCCAGAGATTCTTTGAAAAAACTCAAGGATGAAAAAATATCAAAAAATTTTTTCATGACCTTCTATGATTATAAGTAAAATTCTTCTAGGGTTTGGCATATTTTTCAAGAACGAATAATGAAAAGAAGAGAAAAAAGAAACTGCTTAAACTAGAGAGCTGTTATGTGTGTTTGCATATGTATACATACGTAGGTATGAGTATATACGTACATAATGTACACACATATGAGTATGAATATATATATGTATATATATATATATATGAACACACACACACACACATATATATGGTGTGTATATGTATATATATAATAGTATTTATGTGTATATATATATATATATATATATATATATATATATATATATATACACACATTTGTATTTATGTCTGTATATGAAGAGAAAGAGAGGCAGATTTAGACGTATGCATGTGTATGAATATATGGATATCTATAATTTGTCAGCGTGCATCCGCACTCACACACACATTCAATGTGTGTTTTATATGCTTATTAATAATATACAAGATTTATATAATGATGGTGCAAAAAATAAGTAGAGAAAGTATATATATATATACATATATATATATATATATATATATATATACATGTACCTATGAATGTGTATGTATATCTATATATGAGAGAGCGAGGTGGGGTGAGAAAAGAAAGAGAGATATCATATATATGTACATAGAGAGATGAGAAATGAGAACTTGCTATGACCTTTATCGAATGCCTGTGGTTTTGGTGGGATACTTCGACATAAGATAAACGTATCTTGGCATCTTTAAAATTTTCCTTCCAATAGTTGACAGATCAAAAGAAACGTTTCACATCTGATGTGAATGATATTTCCATACGTTCATATTTTCAGATTCATCCAGAAAGATATTCTGAACTATTGAGTTGCATACGCTTTATGACAAAAGGTTTATTACGTATGCTTTATTCTTGTTTTACGTACTCTTACACATTCTGTGTATATTTTTTTCACACGTTTTCATATAGCACACGTTATTTATTACTCTCGTAAGCCTGAACGTTGTAAACAACATTATTCCAGCGTATGGTTACATGTTGTGTATATGGATATGTTGACGTTGCCGCTCACAATATCCGATATTATCTACGTAAGTATTATGTGATACGTATTATTTCAACGCGCGTACTCGAACCTTTCATCGATTCCATATTTCGTCTCACAGTACATATTAGTTTCAAATTTTGGTACAAGGCCAGCAAAGTCGACCTCGGCGGTATTTTGGTACAAGGTCGGCAAAGTCGGCCTCGGCGAAATTTGAACTCAGAACGTAGCGGCAGACGAAATACCTATTTCTTTACTACCCACAAGGGGCTAAACACTGAGGGGACAAACAAGGACAGACAAACAGATTAAGTCGATTACATCGACCCCAGTGCGTAACTGGTACTTAATTTATCGACCCCGAAAGGATGAAAGGCAAAGTCGACATCGGCGGAATTTGAACTCAGAACGCAGCGGCAGACGAAATACCGCTTACCATTTCGGCCGGCGTACCAATGTTTCTGCCAGCTCGCCGCCTTTTCCATGAAATATATTGGCATATGAATAAGCATAGACAGATAAATCAAATATTACTAACACCAAATTAGTAATTCATATATTTGTTTTGACTGCAACTAGTAACATCGAATTCTCGCTCACATATGAATATATAGAAATGGTAATTTTTTATTTTAGTGTCTATAAAAACATATTGAAGAATGAAAAACACTTGGAAGATAAATTTTAAATGAAATGTCTATAAGTAAAGGAAATTCGTCATTTTACTTGATACAAACCCAATATATATATATATCGATATTAATACCCTAAAACCATTAATGTGCCAATAGAAACAACAGAAGACTTCTCCGTGTAGTGTTGTAAACTATTATTAAGGCAGAGCCCGTCCTTCTGCAAGCTTCGCAACAGAGGAGTGAATTCAGTTATTGCAAAATGAGGATACACGCACATCTTATGGCAGAACTAGTTCCAGCTACATCCTATCTCTTTCTACGTACATGGAATGAGTTAATGGAGAACTTTTTGGTCATAAACGCTTGAATGCAGTGGAGGTGATAAGACAAGTTATTCCTTTATTGCAGTTTATTCTAAGTTATCCTACGTTCTGCATTATCTTACGTAGCCTCGAGCTTATTGTTAAGTGGATAATAACGTAAGTTAAATTACTTCCACCATGAGATTATGTACAGAAACAGAGTATATGTGATATCAGAGAAGATCTCCCTCCCAGCCACTCTCTCTCTCTCTCTCTCTCTCCTCTCTCTCTCTCTCTCTCTCTCTTTCCACACTTATCTCGGCAAATAATAGGCATATACACACGAACGTAGCTATAATGCACATATATACATAAGGGCGTACACACCTACATACATATATACATATATATACACATAATCCTTGGACTTCCTTACAGTTTCTGAGCTCTAAATTCTACAAGAGAAGGCAGTTTTTAAAGTGGAATTTTTTGATGGAAAATGCCAATCCAATGTGCCAAACAGTTAAATAAAACCCAAGAGAATGTGACAGCGAAGCAAACTTGTTAACCATGCAGGCATTCCATTTCTCTGCTAATTAAAAATCAAAACAAACAAAACCCTAATCAAATTAAAGCTGGCTTCCTGTACAGAAAATAATCTACATTTACATTACTGTCAAACAATGGAAGGTTAATGTTTTATCAATATACATATACACACACAACACACACACACACTAAGTAGACAAGATGAGAGTCAGTGTGTGGAACAACGCAATAACAAGTACACGATATTTTAAAAAAATAATAATAAAAAAGGTAAATATATTTACCTTATAACATCCCTACTCATCTGTGTTACAGGTTTTACGATTCAAATACATGCTAATGCTAAAACAAGCTTAATCCACTTACATTGCAACGAAGCAAATAATGCAAGTCCAAGATGCGCATCAAAATTAATTTCTTCAGCAAAGAATGTTTTTTGTCCTTTTTTCTTTTTTATTTCTTTCCTCTGTTCCGGTTCGTTTCTTAATCTTTTGTTTCGTTTATTAGAGCGAAAGAAAAAAAAAAGAAGGTCGGAAACGTAACATAATGATAATAATAATAATAATAATAATAATAATAATAATAATAATATAATAATAATAAAAATAATAATAAAAATAATAATAAAAATAATAATAACAATAATAATAATAATAATAAGAGCTACAACGACAACTACAACAACAACAACAATAATAATAATAAAAATAGCCACAACGACAACAACAAAAACAACAACAATAACAATGATGATGATGATGATGATAATAATAATAGTAATAGGAACAACAACAACAGCAACAACGAGAAAATAACAAAAGCAGAACTAACAAGCCATTTATTCGTCTGTTTTAGGATCTGACGGACCCTGCTTCCTTTCCAAGTTGCAAACTATAATCCAGTTTAGTCATAACAGACAAACAGATAATATAGACGCCATGTTTTTATACATGTACCAACAAGATAGGTTGTTGATTCCACATACGCTACACACGCATACTCAAAGGATAGTACATAAATACATACACCCATACATACAAATAGATAGATAGATACATAGATAGAGAGATAGATAGATAGATAGATAGATAGATAGATAGATAGATAGATAGATAGATAGATAGATAGATAGATAATGGATAAATAGATAGATAGATAGATAGATAGATAGATAGATAGATAGATAGATAGACAGACAGACAGATAATGGATAGATAAATTGATAGATAGACAGATAGCTAGATAGATGCATGGATGGATGGATATTTAAACTTTGATTTTGGAGTTAGAAAGTCTTAGTTCAATTTAGTGCTGTTTAAACACCGAATAGAAATATGGATTAAGTTAAATCCTTCGGAGCATTTAGCTGGTCATTCTCATCTTTTGAACATGTCGTCTCCTTATCCCAAACATAATTTATTCATTATTGCTATAAGATATACAAGATATAGTAAACTTTGGCTGATATATTCTGACTCATACAGACTGAGTTCTTGTCATCTAAATAACAACGTAACGTTGACCGCCCACAGAAAAGCATGTAAAATTATAAAATTAATAATAATACGAACAATATTGGGCTATCGGTCATGACCGAAAAACTTACTCATCGTATAATAATATGTCACAGGAAAAACCCTTAATTAGAGTTATGTCTTGACGAAGACTTAGTCATCGAATACTGTGCCAAGACTAATTCCTTCTCAAACCTACTGATTATGGTCAGGAAACACGATTAGATAGTAGTGCTCTCATACGTATTAACATGAGTTAAGAAAAATGTCTTGAAACAGTCTAAATTATGAAAGATACTAGTAGTAACAAACTAACGTCTGAGGAAGGACGCTTAAATCTTTTAACTAAATCAAAATCAGGTAAGATAACTTAAATAAGATCAGTCGATTGAAACAGACGTGGACTAAACGAAATGAACTTGTACGACTACTCGTCTTGCTAAATAATTATCACTCTACTACGGTTGCTATACACATATGCAAGAGCATTTTCCCTGATTGTTAACAGCATCAGTATATAATCACAATATAATCTTCATATTTTTGCAGATGGAATAGCAGGCGGCTAATAAGACTATATATTTCAATCACGTGTGCGGTATCTTACTTAGAATTTCAAAAGCAGACAAAAATAATATATAAAAGCAAAACAAAAACCAAATAAAAAAGCAATAGTATCGCGTTTGCTGAAAACTGTCTTTAAATTTATTTGCGTCACGTTTTCATTTAATAACATAATATGGCGAATTTAACTTCATGTTAGGTTTTATGTATTTCCGGCAACCTTCTAGTATAATAACTACTGCAAGTCACTCGCTAATAGTTTCTCGTTTTAGTGGAATTCATATATATATATATATATATATATATATATATATATATATAATATATATATATATATATATATATATATATATATCTATATATATATATATATATATATTATATATATATATATATATATATAATATATATATATATATATATATATATATAATATATTATATATTTATATTTATGTAATTCATATATATATATATATATATATATATATATATATATATATATATATATGCATGTATGTATGTATATATATTATACTATATTCACTCAGCAATTATTTGAAGATAAATAAATTGAAAATATGTAATGGAAATCTCATTATCAGAGTGGGCTTGCTGAGCGTTAGGTTCAACACCAACGCCATCATTACCAGTAGCAAAAATTATCAACATATTTGAGACAAAAGATATGGTCGACTATAAGTCGTTCGACCTTCTAGAAATAACAGCCAAATCTCACTCATATAACACCTTATCTTTTTAAGAAAATTCGATACAGGATGCAGATTACCTTAAATTAAACAACTGGCCGATCATGGATGGAACATTGATTATCAAAGTTCAGCTCAATAATCAATTTTTATACTTGTTCCTTATGTTTTGTCACTATTTTTACAATCATCATCATTGTCATCGTGTCCAATGTCGTCATCACTTCGATCGTTAACACCTAACTCCTCTTTACCACCATCGCCATTGCCATCTTTGTCTTGTCTTGAGTTTAAAATGTGGTGATGGTTGAAGTGGGGTTAGTGGTAGTGTTGTATGATGATGACGATGGCCAAATTGAAGTTACTAACTGAGAAATAAAATACAAATAAATACTATAATACTGCATGGTTTGTGTGTATATGTGTATATATGCGTGTAAATGCGCGTATATGTATGTGCGCACCCGCGTGTGAGAGAGATGAGAGAGAGAGAGAGAGAGAGAGAGAGAGAGAGAGATAAAGAGAGTGATAGAGAGAGAATTAAATGCTGGAACCTTCTGATTAACATTTCCTCATATTATGTCAAAACGACGAAGCTGTCTATCAGAAGGGTTGCTATACCGCCAATTAGTGGTGAATGCGTTAACAATATTTATAAGATCCGATATATATATGCATTGCATATTTTATTCAATATGTAATATATATATATATATATATATATATGTATATATATATGCACCAACTGCATATCTATTAAATTTATATTATATATATATATATATATATTATATATATATAATATATAAATGTATATATGTGTTTGTGTTGCAGTTTTTTTTTTTCGAAGTGTTAAAGTACATTACCCTCCAAGGATCATCCAATTAGTACTATTGTCATTGGTTGTTGAAATCTATGAACGATTTAAATTCTTGAGATTTCATCCTAAACATTCTCTAGTTAAAAGTATTATGAAGTTTGTTTTTTTTTTACCTCCTCAACGTCATGTTTGAGACGTGGAAGATTTTTTTTAAGGGTAATCCGTTTGAAAGAATAAGGAATCAATAGGAAGAGTCGTATATAATACGGATTGTAAGGAATGCGTTGGTGTATATATATGTGTGTACATACAGGCAATCTGTGTATTTTTTTGTGCGTGTATGCGTACATATGCGTCTATGTATTGATTTGCGCGTGCGTATTTATTACACTACTTAATATATGTATTTTCATTCAATAGTATTTGTGGGAAATGACACATATTTTGAAGTGGTTTTGAGAAAATATTATTAAATTTTTCAAGAGAATACTACGTACATTAACACAAAGTTATGCTTCTATTACTGTAATAGTCGTGGTTGGAATAATAATAATAATATAATAATAATAGTAATAATAATAATAATAATAATAATAATAATAATAATAATAATATTATTATTATTATATTATTATTATTATTATTATTATTATTATTATTATTATTATCCTTTCTGTTGTGGGCTTCAAAGCCTGAAATTTAATGGGAGAAGACCAGCCGTTTCACTGGTACTTAATTTATCGACCCCCGAAAGATGACAGGATAAAAAATCAACCTCTGCAGAATTTTTACCTCAGAACGTAAAGTCGGACGATGTGTTTCTAAGTATTTTGGTCGGCGTGCTGATGATTCTAAGTCCTAATTCTAGAATATCAGAACTTTAGCATAAACTTGACCACAATATCTGCAACGGCCAAAAAGATTTTGCAGTTTCGAGTATATTTTACCTGTTCATGTTCTTTCCTTTTTAATTCTCCTTGTAATCTTTTAAGTCACCAAAATGCAATGCTCTCCTTTTATTTATCTAAATTCATTATATTTCTTTCGTTGCAGATACATGATTTCTACGCCAGCGAAGGCTTATTAGCAATGTCAATCGATGCCAGTTGTCAAGGCCCGCAGTCGCCTCAAGTTGGACCATTTACTATGGAGTTACAGCGAAGTAAGTGATGTCGGGTTATATCCATTTTATTACTGGCTTCAAAAACTTCAGGCTACATGCATACATGTGTATATATATTCATATACACGGATGTATGTAGATTTGTGAATATTAAGTCTTCTGCTGTTAATCTTGTAGCCAGAATACCCAGTTTCATGTTCGGCTACCCTCCAATAAACGGAAAATTATAGTCTAGAGTTTAGCTCCTCTTTAAACCATTCTTTGGCTATTATCTACAATACACCGAACGTCTGTTCACTGATGTCTACATCACAATGTCACGTGTACCGGTAAAAATTTTCATCAAAATATGTCACATAGCGTAGCTATGAACATCTAAGAGATAAACAGGGGTGTTGAAAGGTGCAAGTAATTATCAGATTTCAAGGCATGAAACACCTTGTTATTTTTTTTCCAGAAAAATTTCTAACCTCTTGCTTTCGTACATATACTTAGCATCAGACGTTACATTTCCTGATAGAATATGATATAGACTTTAACTAATGAAATCATATATATAAACACATATACACAGGTATGTATATATATATATGCACATACGTATATTGCTTATATTTTGAGGTACGTGTGAGTGTGGTGTGTAATTAAATCCGTCGGAGAAAAAAAGGTTAACGCGAAAGGGAAATTAATATTAACACGGTAAAATTCAATCTAGGATGAAAAAAAAAATTATATTTTCTTATTTGGTTCTTATAGTTATCAAAAACTAACAATATGATTTGATAAAATAATTTATAAAATAAAGTGAACGTATTATGAAAGAAAAAAAAATGATGTGATTAGCTATATATAAGAATTTTAATTTCCTTTGTATTTAATGAGGTTGAAAAAAAGCTTAGGAAATACAGATGCACATAGGGTATTGAAAAGTATACTGAATATGATAGGGAGATATAAGAGAGACAGTGGCGAGAGAAGGAAGAAAGAGAGAGAGAGACGATAAGAAAGTGAGTGATAAAGAGAATCTGAGGATAGTATGGGGGTGAATTAATTAAAAATGGTAAAACACGTATATAGTAAGGTTTAGGAGTATATATTATATATAAATGTATAAGTATACGTAAATAATATACTTATCTTTCGCTTGTTATTTTCATAACAATTGTGTCTCTTTCTTAAAGTCATTTTCTTTCCTGCGCTCTCTCTCTCTATCTCTGTATCTCCTTCACTCTTTATATATATATATATATATATATATATATATATATATATATATTATATATATATATATATATATATACATGTATGTATGTATATATATATATTCATATATATATAAACGCACTCACATGTACTCATACAACTACAAACACACATTTATATGACACACAGGGAAACTAATACATCCACAGGTGAGTGTGTGTGTGTGTATATATACATATATATATATAAATGAGAAAGAGACAGAGTCAGAGATGCAGAGAGACATAGATAGAGACGGATAGACAAATGACTTATGCGCAAAGTGCCAGCTACATTTAATGGACAGGTTGACCAAAATGATCAAATAATGCAACAAATGCATAGTATATAGACGCTAGTCTCCTGGAATCTGATCAATATTTAATTAGGTCTTGCATATTTCTGAGGTCAATCAAGGTCCTTGGCATATGTGGTCGGACTTGCTCTGTTACTTGCTAATATTCTCTGTTTTACGCACACTCACACACAAGCATTATTACATTCATTTTTATATCTCCGACTCACTCCACTCTCTCGACATCTATTGCCCCTGCTCTCTCTCTCTCTCTCTCTCTCTCTCTCTCTCTCTCATACGTTCATACTATCTCGCTTTCATCTTCAGCTTTTAATAATACTGCATATAGTTTTTCTCTGTAACACTCTCCTCTCTCTCTCTCTCTCTCTCTCTCTCGCTCTCTCTTCTCTCTTATCAATAATTCTCCTTACTCCTTGATCACGTAGAACAAGTTTATTGCAGTTGCCAAAATCATTCTACAAACGCCATCAATAACATATATCAATTTCTTCTTGCAACTCATCAGAAATGCATTTCCATCGTCTAGCAATAATAATAATAATAATAATAATAATAATAATAATAATAACAATAATAACAATAATAATAATAATTGCGAACGGCGGGAAAGTTGATAGGAAATGTTAATCTCTATGTTTGCCAGGGCTGGTGAATTTTAAGACTATGACCCCTCTTAGCAGGTTCTGTTGGCGCTGGTTCATGACTTTCGTTTAAGAAGTGTATATGCGTGCGTATATACATATATATATATGTGTGTGTGTGTGTGTGTGTGTGCATACTTTCTATATGCGACTCAATATATATATACACTCATGCACACATATACTAAGTCGCATATAGAAGGTGAGGTGTCTATATGTGTATGAGTGTGTGTGTATGTATGTATGTATGTGTGTGTGTGTGTGTGTGTAACATATATGCCTGCATGTGTTTATTCACACGCAGGCTTATATTTATTATACATGCATATGAAAACGATGAAAATGTGTGTATCATTTTAGCTGGTTATGGTATGGTGAACCGGCTACAAAGATCAATGTGATGTGTGAATATGTGTATGTCTGCGCGCGCAGACACACACACACACACACATATGTATGTATGTATGTATGTATGACTGATAATCATTGATCAGTAATGTCGACGTTGTTGATGGAATGGTATCGTGGCGGGAAAACGTTGTGTGGTACGTGGATGACTAAGATATCTGGTGGGTGTTGAAGAAAGAAATGCTGAATGGTGATGGTAGATGATTGGGGTGAGAGAAGCATGGCTTCGATAATTTGATGCAATTTGAATTGAAAATTATGTTTACGCTTTCCATGGCGATGCCCCAACGAATGTATATGAATACATACATGCGTGTGAGTGTGCGTTTAAACTTTTGAAGACATATAAGCCAATAGATTAACTTATAACCAGAAAGTACGAAATATTAAAATCGTATACATCTACATAACATGCAAGCACACATTTATCCATTCATACATGCATACCTGTCTACCTGTCTAATTATATGACAGGCTCTCGTGTATTTGAGAAGCTTTGATAAACTGAAATTTTTCAATCAATCAGTAAACGATATTTAACGTTGTTTAAGAAAATCATGTAGGGGAGATAATTCAACTAAGATCCGCTGACGGAAACTTTTGTACAACAAAGTCAAACCATATTATTGTGGACGTGATCTATAAAACCAACTTTTGAAAACAACTGACCTATTTTGGTACTACTAAACACATGTATATGATTACAGGTATTTTCTCCAGATGCTTACACTCTGAGCTCAACTCTCGCTGAGTCAAATTCGCTTTTTGCGTCCCACCAGTATGTTCCTGATCGAGCCATGCCAGGATCATAAGGGCCGGTTTC
>NC_043009.1:4624689-4639689 GCF_006345805.1 Octopus sinensis
CAAGACCAATTGTGAGTCCGATATGTTCACATGCAGTGGAAAATCTGTCCATTATGTGTTGCATATCCTCCCCTGAGTGTGCCAACAAATCAGCACCATCTCAAATGAGATGGGCTGGACACGTTATTAGAATGAAAGATGAGAGATTCTCAAACCGCCCTTTTACGGTAAGCCCAATTCTCTCTGACAAATGTTTTGAAAGTCTTTGCTTTGCAGATAAACCGGCTAAGATAAAAAATGCGACCATATATCCAAAATCTTATTCCAATTTCTCTGTTGCCAGCCTTGAAAGCGTACCAAAGCAATACAGCATAATAAATAGAGAAAACGTAGAGACAGGAATATCTCCCTGTTTGACACCGTTGTACACCGAAAATTCGTGAGATAGCTCACCATTAAAGTCTACCTGAGCTAATATGTTTCTGTAATGAGAAAAGCAAGATAACTAGTACTATGTTGACTTCAGGTTTTATATTGGATTACCTTCTCCTAGGCTTTTCGTCAAAAGGAGACTACAATCAGTAGTGGTAAATCAATTTAAATTCAGGGTTTTATTCTCCTATATTGGTGTCCTAATCACGGTTTCGTTCCAAATGAGGGCCCAATCTATCCTATCACACATTCATAGCTTTCATAATGCAGCTAATTAAGGGGACTGTCAGAGTCTCCTCCTAGAAGAGTTCCCTTTACCACGCCTAACGAGCTTCATCTACCCCACACACACATACAAACAATCCATATATATATGTACACATATAAAAAAGATATGAAATTTAAAAAAAATTAAAATATAAAAAAATTAAAATATATTTAAAAATATAAATAAATAATATATATATATATATATATGTATGTGTGTGTGTGTATATATATACATATATATGTGCACATATTGTTGGGTGGACGTTACCTACTGATTAACTCTTCCACCCTTTGACAGGTCTTGGTTTCGACCTGTAGAGTGTCCAAAAATCACACTCCTCACCAAGCAAACTTGTTGGGGTTGCCGGTTTAGTCGCCGACAACAAGACCATGCAACAGGTTGTACAGAGTTACATGTTACCAGTAGCGCTCAAGAGCGACCTCACATTAATATATATATATATATATATATATATATATATATACACATTTAGGGAGAAGTCACAAGAAAACAAAAAACGAAGACAGGTGGTGTAGACAAACAGATATTTTAGTTTAACTCTCGAGAAGTGACAAAAGTTTTTAACATTTCGAGCCTACGCTCTTCCACAGAAAGGAACACAGAAAGATTGCTTATGCATGTGTGTATATGCATATATATATTTATATATGTATATATATGAATATATATATATATATATATATGCATGTATATATATGTATATATATATATATGCATGTATATATATGTATATATATATATATGTACAATTAAGGGCTCCTAAATAAGATGCCGAGTGCTGGGGACACAAAAAGGGGATGAATTTATCGAGAGTGGTGAAATCAAAAACGTTTACCGATAAACTTTAAACAACTCGTACCGTACGGTTTCTGCTTCTTTCTAGCAAAACACAGAATATGTTTGCTAGGCTGGCTTCATCAGCGAGTCGCCTGAATTAATCGAGGTCTGCAGCGATGTGGGGCTATATGTTAAACCCGACTACTAGCATAATCTTAACTTTTCAAATCTCTGCGCAGACGCAAAATTTACAGGGCATGCCGGGAAGAATTTCACGGTAGAATTCATCATGTAGTATGCGAAAAAAGCAAGAAGGGAGTAATATTTTTACTACCAGGATGCCGCAGCACAAAAGACGAATGTCTATACAAAAATATTATTCATATAAAAATATATATTCATGTGGTTATACAATTAAGGGCTCCTAAATCAAGATGCCGAGTGCTGGGGACAAAAAGGGGATGAATTTATCGAGAGTGAAATCAAAAACGTTTACCGATAACTTTAACAACTCGTACCGCGGTTTCTGCTTCTTTCTAGCAAAACACAGAATATGTTTGCTAAGGCTGGCTTCATCAGCGAGTCGCCTGAATTTAATCGAGGTCTGCAGCGATGTGGGCTATATGTTAACACCCGACTACTACAGATCTTAACTTTTCAAATCTCTGCGCAGACGCAAAAATTTACACGGGCATGCCGGAAGAATTTTACGAATAAATTCATCATGTAGTATGCGAATATAAGCAAGAAGGGTAGTAATATTATTTACTACCAGTTGCCCAGCACAAAAGACGAATTAGTCATAAGACAAAAATATTATTCATATAGAAAATATTATTCATGTGGTTATACAATAAGGGCTCCTAAATAAAGATGCCGAGTGCTGGGGACACAAACCGCGGTACGAGTTGTAAAGTTATCGGTAAACGTTTTTGATTTTCACTCTCGATGAATTCATCCCCTTTTTGTGTCCCCAGCACTCGGCATCTTTATTAGGAGCCCTTAATTGTATAACCACATGAATAATATTTTTCTATATGAATAATATTTTTGTCTTATGACTAATTCGTCTTTTGTGCTGGGCACCTGGTAGTAAATAATATTACTCCCCTTCTTGCTTATATTCGTACATATATATGTATTATATATATATGTATATAATATATATATATATATATATATATATATATATGTATATATATAGTTTATGTGTTATATATATATGCCTATGTATATACTATATCTATAATGTGTTGTATACATACATATATATATATTATATTATATATATATCAAATTTAAGCATGTATGTGTGTATATGTGTCTGTGTGTATTATGTATGTGTAATATATATATAATTCTTGTATGTATTTACACGCTTGGTAGATGTTTGTGCGTATACGTTTATAGCCACGACTTTTGTAGTCTTTACAATTGTAAAGAATGCAGTCATGTCTGAGAACGGGAAGTAAAGGTTACTGTGGGTGGCATGCCTATAACAAATTGTGTACTGCACCCTTCATCATGAAGCAAGAGAAGTCACTGTCCTGACAGGAAGCCATTAGCTGCATTGATGCGGATGTCATCACTAATGCGTGCTGTCAACACGCACAATACTTGACGTCTTAGCAGTACCTTTAGAAGGCCAGTACAAGAGTAGGACAGAATACAACATACACACGATAAAGTGAAATAAACGGAGAGAGAGAGAGAGAGAGAGAGAAGAAAAAGTATAAGAGAGAGAGAGATAGAGTGAGAGAAAAAGAAAGAAGTTAAAGAGAAGCGGACTAGCAATAGAGTGATGGAGGAAGAGAGAAACGGGAATCAGAAAGAGAAAAAGAAACTACTTTAGCGCTGAGTTAAGCATTCCTGAAGATATGAATGTATGTACGTGCATGTAACACGCATGCGTGTATCTGAGTAATATATATATATATATAATATATATATATATATATATATATATATATATATATATATAATATATATAATATATATATAATATTATATATATATATATATATACACACACTTATATACATTACATACATACGCAGACCATACACACACATATATACAAACACACACATAAAATGTAATGATTGATTAGAGGCCAATGTGTGCTCACGTTTGTGTGTACAGGTATATGTGTGTTACTATGTACGATAGAAAATTTATTAAAATAAAAGAGCTGATTTAATAAAGAGATATGTAAAGTATCTACCTTTCTATATGTCTGTCTTCAACCACCTCATTATTTTCATCTATTCTCTCACTTTCTCCTTCTGCACCTCCTTTTATACTGCACCCATACTCTACTCTCATGGCATGCTTATATAATCACTTTTTCATTTCATAATACTTAAAATTGACATAAGCATTGATATGGTCACATATACACACAAACACACAGCCTACTCTTGCACGCGGCTCTTTCCACTTCTGCAGTTGTCCACCATTTTTGCTCTACACAATTTTGAATGTAAAATAAATAATCCGTTAAGAAAACGGCTTTGTATAATAATGCTCCGAAACAGTACGATAGATAATATACCAGGTTACTGACTGATTATTCACGATTTCCTATGCCATAGTGGCTGTAGTAATAGTTTTACTAATCTTATAGTAACGCAAGGTACAAGAGATGGTGTTACTTTCCTTCATGGCCACAAAATAGATCAGAATTAGGTATTTATCTTTGTTCAGAGAGCGTTCTGTTCGTCATTTATATAACTCGTCAATTTTGGAGAATATTTAGAATATAATTTTATGCGTTAAGATTACCATGATCGATTTATCTAATCAATCAGAAAGACTGAGCAATGTCCATAAACTTCGAGCTCCTCCTCGTATTTGATCAAATCCCTACCTGAAACATCAGCTGATCGATATTTATAGGGAAAAATACGAGCTGATAAAGAACCGGTTGTGTGATCCAAACCTTTGCAATACTAAATATACAAATATCAAAAAACTTCGTTAAAATCACCCACTGACTATTTGGTGATGCTTTAGCTTTTGGTATCTCTTTAGGCCTACTAGATCTAGTATTATCTAGTATTTGCGTATGAGTGGGAGTAACTTTATGTTTATGGGGGTGTATATGTATGTACGAAAGAAAAAAACTAATCGCTTGTAGTTTATCCAGACCAGTTTGGCCTTTCATTCGTTGAATCATATTGAATCCAGAGATATCATCCTTGTAATCAGTGTTTGTGGAAAATTGCATATAAGAATCTCAAGTGATATACATATGCACGTGCGCACATGTGTGTGTATGTATGTGTTTGTGTACTGTCTTCACTACTGATTATGCAATTATACTTTTGTCTAATGAGTGACAGATTTATAATATGTCTAATGATGTATCGTGTGATTAACTTTGTCTCATTTAGCCTTACGGTTCATTGGTTAATGCATTCCCTGGGGATTTCTATAAAACATTATGAAGAACTAACGCTGAATCCAGTTAGACACGTGGGTGAGTGTGTAGGCGTGGAAGTGCTGTGTGGAAGAAGCGTGCTTCCAAACCACATGGTTCCGAGTTCAGTCTCACTGCGTGGTACGTTGGGCAAGTGTCTTCTATCATATATATATATATATATATATATATATATATATATATATATATATATATATATATATGTGTGTGTGTGTGTGTGTGGTTCCGTGTTTGTCCTCCTACCATAGCTTGACAACCGATGTTGGTGTGTTTAGCGGTTTGTAACAAGACACCGATAGAATAAGTACTAGGCTTACAAAGACTAAGGCCTAATGTCAATTCGCTCGACTATACACGGTGCTCCAGCATGGCTGCATTTGAAACCTTACCTTTTACAAAGTGGAAACACTGACAGGCAATGTGGTCGAGTATTTCCTATATATGAATAAAGTATGATATAATCACAACTTATTCGCCATTGTTTATACGCATGCTCAACAGCAACAGCAGCAAAATCGACTTATAAACATATCTGGGTCTGGAGATTTACATCAAAATAGCTTCACGAGGTTAACTCGTTTTTCTTATCTCTCATTCTTTTCCATATACATCAAAATTACTAAAATGCAGTTATTGTTATCTAACTCATATGTTTTGTTATTTTTGTTCATCAGATAACGAAGCTACAAAAGCTTACAGACAAAGACAACCATGCCGGTTCCTCGAAGAATTTGCTAGCATCCATAAGTGGAAGGATTTGACTGGACGTTATATTATTGAAGTGGAAGACAACATGAACGTCTTCCGAATTAAGGATAACATTCATGGACTTAGTGAGGTGCCGCGGGACTGTAGCCACGGTCCGAAAGCTTTCCCATATGAAGTTCGGAGGTCTGAAATTCGACTGGTTTCACGCTGTGTATCACTGAAGGAGGGGACAAAAAATACATTCCTCACTTACACTACCAACGACTCTTGGTAAGTTTATTGTCTTATTATCATATCATTCCCTTTGTATTTCATCCTTTCGGGGTCGTTGAAAATTATACTGAATCCAGGCAAAAATGTCACGGTTATAAAGTCACATGAGTTATGTCTGGGGGCGGTTCCGAGGGGGCTTTGTCCTTGGAGTTCTTGCCCGGAACCCATAAATTAATTGTGACTTCTTTTCCTGTGACATTTTTCCTAGCCAAAATTGTAACTTTATTTCTGTGAATTTTTTTCCTGTGACTGTATTACGGGTAACCATTATATCACCTGAACACTGGAGTTAATGCAATTCACTAACTCCTGTCTGCCAAAATTTCAAGACTTGTGCTTACAATAGAAAGAATTGTATTTTCCACACTGTCTGTTGCGTTTCCATTCTACTACGTTTCTTTGAAAATCATCTCATCTACGTTAATCGTCATCGTCTGGTCGTGCAAATTGCCCGGACAAGTATCGAAACTTGATCTAACAATCTAACAATCACTTTTCGACATTTTCATGTGTTTTTACTCTATGATATTACTGTTGATATACACATACCTTCATCAGAAGGTAAATAGGCCAGTCAGGGTTAGAAAACCTTAGGTAATAAACTTATTTAGCTAGCTATATCATAAAACTGAGCTACAACAGTTGAATATTTTTGGAAAGTCACGCACGGGAGGTAAATTTTGATGTAAAAGAAAAACATAAATCTGAAAGTAAAGAAAATGGATCTTTTCGGTTTGACCGGCAGTTTTTTTTAAATAATTTCCACGTAACTAAACACTTTTAAACTTCGTATACTGGTAGAATGTGTTTATAAAACATCTTTTTCTCTTGGCTTTATTGAGAAAATTCTATAGTTTGTAAGATATTTGGGTTTTCTTTTTCCAATTTCCGCATTTTCAACCAATCAATGACGTCTATTGAGGTGAAACCATTCTGTGCCGTATGAATATGTCCCTCGTTTAAGAAACAGTTGGGTTTATTTACATTTCAGAAGATACCCTTCCCCCCACCCCTAACCCTAACCCTAAAACAGATTGAAATGCAATAGATCGATACTAGGGTCATAATTATGGGTGACAATTTCATATGACGCCGCTAGAAAAAAACTGCCGTTCAAACCGAAAAGGATCCAGGAAAATCTACAGTCATCAGAGGAACTCGATGGATTATTCGTGCATTATTACAATAAATGTAAACGGCTCGAATCCGTAATTATTTATAAGCCAACAGAGATATAAACGTCAACAATAAAGTAAAATACATTTGGCAATAGAATATTGTTAATGAGTTTAATAATATAATACCTGGGTTAAATACAACAACGGTGAGGATAACATCGATATACAAGTGAGACGGTGTATTTCTAGCGTCAGCACATGGTGTTAGGAATAATTTATTAAATCGAACTTAGTACGTAAAGGACAGTGATTTTATCGACTGTAAAATGATGAAATGTAATATCGGCTATCGCAGGATAAATCAGTGAACGTACGGCAGTATGATTAAAAGGCTTGCTTCGCAATCAAATTGTTTAGGGTTGGATCCATCCGGGTAAAATGGACGGAAACGGTCACGAGGAAAATATACAGATAAAATTGTCACTGGAAAGTGCATCTTATTTTATTTAGATTTGATAAATAATGCAGAAGGGGCTGAAGTAATTAAGTATATAACGTTATTAGTCATTTATTAACTGGGAATACGTGTATTGAATATGTTAACGACGGAGTTTATACAATGGTTATGTTTATCAACGGTTCACATTTTACACAATGTCAAAATGGGAGAGCGTTTGGATCTTTTCGGTTTGAAGGACAGTTTTTTTTACATAATTTCTAGGTAACTAAAAAATTTTAAACTTCGTATACTGGTAGAATGTGTTTATAAAACATCTTTTTCTCTTGGCTTTATTGAGAAAATTCTATAGTTTGTAAGATATTTATTGTTTTTTTTCTTCAATTTCTGCAATTTCAACCAATCACTGATCTCTATTGAGTTAAAAAACATTCTGTGCCGTATGAATATGTCCCTCTTTTAAGAAGCAGATTGGGTTTATTTACATTTGTGAAGAAAAAAAAGATACCTTCCCCCACCCCTAACCCTAACCCTAAAAGAGATTGAAATGCAATAGATCGATTCTAGGGTCATAATTATGGGTGACAATTTCATATGACACCGCTAGAAAAAACTGCCGTTCAAACCGAAAAGATCCGAGCGTTTATATGTTTCTGTATGTCTGTTTATTTCAGTGTGAACTTTAAAAAAAATTATCCCGCTTTTTAAGCTCCATGTACTTTTCCTATAATCTCGCTACCGTAAAGGGTAGTCATATTGCAAAACGAATGTTTGCAAGCATTTATATATAGAAGAATATCTCTAAGTATGAAACATTTCTTCTGCCCCATAGTTGTAGGATTGAAGCCGAAGAGTGCCGTTTTTTTGGAAAAATGCTAATGTTTCTGAGAATCCTGTTACAAACGTCCCTTCATCATTACCGAAACCACTACCACCAGAACAAGAAAAAGAAATGGTTCTGATGGAGATAAAAAAAACCCCGGTAATTTTAAGAGGAGATATTGTCGACTACAGTACCTGACTGGTATTCTGTTTTATCGAACCTGAAGGGTGTAGAGATAAAAGTCAAACTTGACATCGACATGATTTGAACTCAGAGCGTGAAAAGGCAGGCAAAATATTTTTCTCATGCTCAAACGACTCCTCCGATCCACCTCCATTGTGATATTGGCAGTTTCTAATTTAGAGATAAGAGTTGGCATACATGACTGGTACTGAATTTATCGACTCCGAAGAAAGCAATCAAACAGAAGACACGGGGGATCTTTTCGGTTTGAACGGCAGTTTTTAACATAATTTCTAGGTAACTAAAATATTTTAAACTTCGTATACTGGTTGAATGTGTTTATAAAATATTTTTCTCTTGGCTTTATTGAGAAAATTCTATAGTTTCTATAATATTTGTTGTATTTTTTCAATCTGTGCAATTTCAACCAATCACTGACGTCTATTGAGGTAAAAAACATTCTGTGCCGTATGAATATGTCCCTCGTTTAAGAAAAAGATTGGGTTTATTTACATTTGTGAAGAAAAGAAAATACCATTCCCCCCACCCCTAACCCTAACCCTAAAGAGATTGAAATGCAATAGATCGATACTAGGGTCATAATCATGGGTGACAATTTCATATGACACCGCTAGAAAAAATTGCCGTTCAAATCGAAAAGTTCCGACACGGATAATGTAGTTAGAAACTCTCTTAGAATTGTGCCAGATCGCCACCGTATTTCACATTGAATTCTTGTTACACTTGAACTCTAAGCATAACACATATTTAGATACACACAATAGATTCCTAATTCTTCTCCTCTACATCAAACCAGAAATAATAAAGATAACAGTATATGTTCCGTCAGCATCGCATACATTCAAAGCAAAGAGAAAATTCTAGAACTTGCAACTCTACAGAGCGTTAATTCAAACGAATTAATTACACTGTGACCATTGTCGGCGTGGGGAGAATAAAAACGAAAGTAATTATGGCTTTGTTTCAGTTAGATATCCAGTTTTCCGGGAAATAAAGTAAATTGTCCTCAACTCACTTATCTTTGAAATTGAGTTTTCATTTTTAAAATGTAATTCGATCCCGTAACACCATCAATAGCCACCAGCATGTCAAACTCAATTAGCAGCGGCGTTTTCTCTTTCTCTAACTAAACCCGAAAATGTATGTATATATGTATTTATAATGTATATATATACAGTACATATATATATATATATATATTATATATCTATATATATATATATATATATATATATATATGTATATATATATATATATATATATATGTGTATAATATATATGTATATAATATATGTCTATATATATATATATATGTGTTTTATATATATGTATATATATATGTATATATTATATATATATGTGTATAATATATATGTATATATATGTATGTATATGTATATGTATATATATATATATGTTGTATATGTATATGTATGTATAATATATATATGTATATATGTATATATATATGTATATGTATATATGTATATATACACACATGCTTGCGTCTGTGTGATGATGCTTTTTATTTTTTAAGAATTAAAAATTAGTTGAGAGGTTAGTTGCTACAATCATTTTTAATTTACCGTCATCGAATTGATTTCGGAATACGAAGAACACACACACATACGCACACACCAAAATATACACTCTGAATGCCTTAGTAATATTTACGATAGTTCAACCTCGATCAAATTCAGCTAGTGCTGCCGATTCACGTTCTATCCTGTTTTTCTTTCACTTCTTTTTTTTTTACTTCCTTCCTCACCCCCTCCAGTAACTTTGTCTAGTGCAATGCCTTTAATGTTCTCTCATCTTCAATCACTTAGGTTAGCTTTCATTCTTTTAATCTCTTACTTTCATGTCTCTTTCTCATATACATATATATATATATATATATAATGTTTGTTTTTTATACATAAAATATATGTATATATATATATATGTATATATATGTGTGTGTGTGTGTGTGTGTATTTGTACGTACGGTGAGAGATAGAGAGTGATCACCATAAAACAACAGCATTAAAGAAAAAAAACAAAATGGTGTGTATCAATTTTAACTACTGAAAAATTGTATTTTGAAGTTGATACTGTATCGTACAAAATACTAGTTTATAAATGTGTGGTCTACCCATTTTATCTTTGAATTTTAAATACTTGTTTGTATTTATCGTCTCCGTCATTCTTTGATGTTATTTTGAAAGGAAAACATAAACACACATTTATCAATGTGTGTGAGTATCTATCTATATATATATATATATATATATATAATACATATGTATATATGCACGCAAATACACACACACTACATACATTCGTAACGGCACGAGCACATTCGGCTGACACATAAAAACATTGTCGACAATGTTTAAGTACATCTTCGCCATCTTATATCTTAGTGTTAGAAACACTATGATAGGTTGTATATGTAAGCTTTCAACGGTCTTCCAAGCCAAACTATTAATTTTTATTCTTCAACGATATCATCACAGCAGTTAGACCCATAAATATAGAATAACCGCTGTAATAAAGAAAACTGTGAATGAAATAGTGACAACAATAGATTTTTGATAAATAATCACCAGGCCTCATCTAAGTTAAATCAAGCTGGATAGACAAATGTACTCTCTTCACTTTTCTTATAACTTCGAATGATATTCAGAGAAAGAGCCATTGTATGTCATTCCATATATTTGAAGTCAAAAGTGAGCAGTTGGACGGATAAAAAGCATTAAACAAACTCTATTGGAAATGACTGATCCAGATTCTCATGTTTGCGGGAATAAATATTTAAGGTAATAAATGTAACAATAAAAACTAATCACAAACTAATTACGATTGTTTCTTGTTGAGGAACAAAGCTAATAAACATTAATGGGAGAAAGTTGTTGATGGAAATCATATTGCCAATTTTTAACTGCTACTCTATGTTTATCGAGTCCGGAATTATTAAAGGCAATGTTAACTCCGGCATTAAATGAAGTCAAAACGTGTAAAGCCGAAACAAATATCACAAGTCATTCTGCTTAGTGGTCGAATGGTTGTGCCAAATTGCCGTCCATGAAAGTAGTAATCTTTTCTACATCAACTCCAGTGTTCAATTAGTACTTATTTTATCGACCCCGAAAGAATGAAAGGTAAAGTCGGCCTCGGGGCATTTTTGAACTCAGAACGTAGCGAAGGGAGAAATACCTATTTCTTTACTACCCACAAGGGGCTAAACACAGACAGGACAAACAAGGACAGACAAACGGATTAAGTCGATTATATCGACCCCAGTGCATAACTGGTACTTATTTAACCGACCCCGAAAGGATGAAAGGCAAAGTCGATCTCGTCGAAATTTGAACTCAAAACGGAGCGACAGGTGAAATACTGCTAAGAATTTCGTTCGGCGCGCTAACAATTCTTAAAGCTCGCCGCCTCAGTAATAATAATAACAACAACAGCAACAATAATACATGCCAGTGGCTCTCATGACTTTTGATCTTAACTGATTGGATGTGTTATCATTGCACATTGTTTTGTATTGGTATAAAAGATGGGCTACAGCAAATATTCTGCTCAATATCACAGATTTGCTTGTCAGTTGTTTGAGCTTAAACAGTTGAGCATGTCCCTTAGTGGCTGACGATATGTTCATCCCTGATCGCAAGCAGGAGTAGTGGGGGAGCATCATAGCCATGTGTTGAGAGGAATTCTTTGGGTGCTAGATTCCCTTGTTCGAAAATATAAAGACACAGATCATGTCGTTATAGCCAGCTGGAGACGATGTCTCCTGGGGCTAAATGACAGCAACATTCGTCCTAAGATAGGACTGCCATGTTATGTTGGCAAACAATCCTTACTACAAAGTACTGTTGCTGAATATCCCACGTCGTGAGATTTAAAAATAGTAATTTTCGAATTCTTTGGGGTTCGGATAATTCACCTTTGAAAACATGGGTGTTTCGTTCAACAGCCTTAAACATCCCTTATTCAGGGAACTTTTAAGCAGGATGGTTTATCAACCAGAAGAAAATTCTAACTGGGCCCACCTGCAAGGTCATGTGCTGTTTATCTTGATACGAGATTACCACATCGTGTACATATGGTTGTGATGCATGTGCCTGGTGTACCCTTATCAGATGATGGGTATACTAGGCTTCGCATATTTTACCCCAGTGTCAACTTGATGGCATACACTGCTCTCTCACATAATAATAATAATAATAATAATAATAATAATAATAATACTAATAATAATAATAATAATAATAATAATAATGATAACAACACAAACAAACAATAATAATAATAATAATTTCCACTCAAATGGCTTTGGTCGGCCAGAGGTTATAGTAAAACACACTTGCCCAAGGTGCCACGTAATTTGACTGAACCCGGAACCATGCGGTTGGTAAGCAAGCTACTTACTACACTCCTGCACCATATATATATATATATATATATATATATATATATATATTATTTAAGCCTGGCTCCACAGATTTTGAATAGGGCTCGAGTGGAATTGTTAAAGCGTCAGACAAAATTCTTCGGAACATTTCCTCCAAGGACGTCTTTGCCTGTCATTCTTTTTTCTACTTCTTTTCGTTAGGGGTGGGGGAGATTAAATACGTACCAAGCACTGGAGCCGATGTAATCAATAATCTCCTTCCCTCAAAATTGTTAGCCTTGTACCAAACACTAAAAATTATTATTATTATTATTATTATTATTATTATTATTATTATTATTATTATTATTATTATTATTGTTATTATTATTATTATATTGCATAGCAATTAACAAGTGTAGATAAAACCTTATCAGATAGTGACGTTAACTATTGCTTTTAAGCACTGATTATAGGTTATCGATTTTGTTAGCATACTATGATAATGTTTTCAACTTTAAGCCTTATCAATTGATTCCTTATCAAAATTATCTGCTTTCTCTGTAATAAAGAGTATATTTGGACAACATAGGTATATATAAAACTATACACAAATATATTTGTGTGCGAATGGATAAGTCTGTAAGTATTTAGGACAGAACAGAAAAAAATCGATTTAGATAAATAATATTGGATAATAAAATTATATAGATATATATGTAGATATATAGGCGCAGGCGTGGCTGTGTGGTAAGAGACTTGCTTCCCAACCACATGGTTCCTGGTTCAGTCCAGCTGCGTGGCAACTTAAGCAAGTGCCCTCTACTATAGATTCATTCCGACGAAAACCTTCTTAGTGGATTTGGTAGACGGAAACAGAAAGAAGCCCGTTCTCTGTGTGTATGTGTTTGTCCTCCAGTCATCGCTTGGCACCCGATGTTTGTGTGTTTAGTTCCCGTAAACTTGTCTGGGGTCGATTTTTCGACTAAAGGCCGTTAAATGAGTAATCAAATAAAGACCAAAGAATGAAAGATATATTATATATATTATATATAATATAATATATATAGATATATATATAATATATATATATATATATATAATATATATTATATGGATTTATTAGATTGAAATTGAAAGAAGCACGTCGTGTGCGTGTTTATGTACCAAACCGCTTGACTACCGGTTATGGTTGGTTTTCGTACCCGCAAACTACCATTTCGGCAAGGGGCCGATGGAATAAGTACCTGGCTTAAAAAAAGTAAGCCCCAGCATGGCCACACTATAATGGCTGAAAGATAAAATATTAAAGAATATATGTAATATAATATACATAAATGGATATAAATGTATTTATATATATTTGCATGTTTGCCTCTATATGCGATTATATATATATATACATACATACATACATACACACTATATATATATATACACACACACACACACCACACATATATATATATATATATATATATATATACATGAAGCATATCAAAGACAGAAGACATAGAGAGTTGAAAGGTAAATGAACTTTCACCTTGGACTGATCATTTCAAGTCTAATGCAGAACATCAGATGAATTTGTGGCAGGATACTTAAATAGCACAGATCATCGATATATCGAGATTAGGTGGGAAATGAACTGGCAGTAATTTATTTTAAGATAATGTATTTTGAGATAGTGTATCAGTTCAAATGTTCTATGTGGTTGTTTATGTGCATATCGATACAACTATTTTGCACATCTACTATATATATATATATATGTGTGTGTGTGTGTGAGTGTGCGTGTGTGCATGTATGTGTTTGTTTTCTCGTTCTATTATATGTTTGTCTGTTTGAAAAATATGACTACAATCACAAATATCTGGCTAACAAATCTGTTTCGAAACCACATGTTTACGGGTTCAATGACACTTCACCTCACCTAGTTTGCATATATGTAAATATACATATCTAAATGTGTGCATTTGTGTGCGTGTGTGTGTGTGTATGTATGTATATATATATATATATATATATATATACATACTAAATTATTGGTATGTTGTTCTTGTGTGTAGGCACTGTTAAATAGACACATCGTAATGTATGGGTTCTTCAACTTATACAGTTTTTCATTAAAGTTGAAAGAAACTATCAGA
>NC_043009.1:4644689-4677189 GCF_006345805.1 Octopus sinensis
GCACGTCGTTCACGCTTTTATAGTGATGCATTATTAGCGCATGTCTAGTGATATCACTTAAACTAAGGATAGAAACCGCATCAGTGTTTCATACCAGTGAGAACGGTAAAAGATATTCCACGAATTGAGAACAGGATTCTAAATGTCTCCTATAAGTTTCAAGTGTAATGAAACCTTATAGTAGGTGCCTTGGATGGATACAGCTTCATAATTACGATCTCAATTATTCAGTATGAAGTATTGTCATAGACATGGGTATAGAAATGTGAGAATGGAAAAAAAATCGGTTCTCCTGGCAGGGTGAGAAGTTCCCAGAACTGCTTCAACAGGAGCAGAGTGAGATTCGCTGAATACACCCAATTTGCCAGTGGTCTGTCATCTTGTAGACAGCAGACTTATTCCATCCGACGAACAAAGTTTGTGATCTCTCACCTCTCCACAGATTTAGTCCGCCCAACGAACTAAGTCTACAATCCCAGGAAGGTCGTAGCAGGAAATGAACTCAGAACTCAAAGGCCTGGAAAAATACTACAAAGTATCTAGTCAAGTTTTCTTGTAATTTCCCCATCTCCTACCCTGGGTTAATACATATTTTTATCAATCCCAAAAGGATGAAAAGCTATTTTGACCTGGATGTGATTTGCAAGTCAGAATGAATTAGGCAAGGAATTCTCCCCAACCTCTAACGACTGTCACCTCGCCTAGTGCATTGCGTTAGCAACTTTATCACTGACTTTCAGCAGCTTTAGGAAATATATTCTGCTGTTACTGTTCCTTTCACTCCGTTTTCTTTTATCTGTTTTGGCCAGTTTTACATTCAGGCATTTTGTATCGCATAGAATTTTGGATAGCCTTTCTCTTTTACAAATACATTTTGTAGATAGTTTCTACCTACTACTACGCTGCAAATGTTTATACGAGAAATCTCAGTATGTGAATTGGTTTGACACTCGTTGGTAGGGACAATATACAATGAATAAACAGTTTATTGTTCGCAGCTTTTTTATAAAAATTGGCTTTAAAGAATTACCACTCTACGATATTTGTTATGAAAATTCATCGTAGAGAGAGAGAGAGAGAGAGGATGAAAGAAGGATAGAGTGTGTGTCATTGTGATGTTTAATTTCGTCAAGTGGCAAAAGAATTTTTGGCCTACATTTGTTTCTGAATTAATCTCTTCAATTATCGTTCGTCCCGGATATTCCGAGCACTTCACAGTTGCAGCCCCATATATTTCGTAAGAAAGATTTGATACCATACACTCACATACACACACACGGGGGGGGGGGTGTAAAAAGTTCATGGTTTTTAAGGTATCGCGAAGGCCTGATTGGAGGCCCAACATTACGATTTCTTTTACAAGGATTAGAAAAACTGAAAGACTGCTGCGATAATTGTGTGAAACAGAGAGGAATATGTTGAATACATTCATAATTAACTGATCTTCCTGTATTTTTCTTTTACCCAAAGCCAGGAAGTTTTCAACCGGTGATGATTAAACATTCTGTGGATAATTTATAATATTTCACCGTGTATTGGCTAAAGAAAATAGCCTAATATTGGGGGTATATAAGCTCTCGGACCATTTTCTTTTCAGTCGAGGGCGTATATGCCCCAATATTAGACTATTTTCTTAAGACTGTGAATACTTATAATGTTAAAGTCTATAATTATTTACAGATTATATATATATACATATTAGAGAGAAGACACTATGTGGACACCCTTATGCTAGAAATAGATCCGCTATGGTATTACCACTAAATAATGTTCTCTAGAAAAATTTAGCAAAACAACCAAAACGTAATCGAGCAAGACAAAAGAAAAAGTAATAAAAAGAGGGATTATTCGCATACATGTTCGACTATTAACATATTACGTAATTTTACTTACATAAATATTTTACTTGCATAAATTTTTCTTGAGAATATTTCTGAGTTGTAAAACCATAGCGGATCTATTTCTAGCGTAAGGGTATCCACATAGTGGTTTCCCTCTAATATGTATATAATACAATTTTTACTGAAACTTCAGCTTTTTTATATGCTAGACCACTGGTGTGAAATCGATGTTAATTAAATTAATATCTAATTTCTCACACTCATTTAAAATTTATATATGTATATATAATACACTTTTTAAGCTTGATAATCTAATAATTCTTTCAAACTTTCTCTTGCAGTGTATCAAAGTACCAATGCGTGAAAATTGAACTGATTGCTCGGTCATTCTTCAAAATGGTTATAGGTATGTATATCCTGTTGCCTATACACACATCCAGTCGCTGTATCATTATATTTATTCGTGTATGTTTGTTGTGTGTGTGTAAGCGGCTGCTTCCCAACTACATTTGTGCACACAGACACCTGCTTGTATAATTTTGTTTGTATATAGCATGGTGTCTGTTTGTATTAATGTATTAACCTTTTTACACCTTCTTTATTATACATCACATTTTTTTATCGCGGTATCTGTAAATACATTTTTAGAATATAGACATTTTCGCTTTTAATATTTAAATAAGTAAAACCAATATAATTCAACAATAACACTCGAATACATCATATCTTTCATGTTAAAGACGATATGGATGTGCAAGTCAACTGGTACCGTTAAAAACTTTGCAAATCATGGGGAAAGCCTTATTTATTTTTCCTTAATTTAAGCTATCGTTTCAAATCTCTAATTTTATTTTTCCGAATGTTCTACATTATTTCATTATAGAAATTTACCCAGTGGCAGTATATATTGAAGACAGAAAATTATTATAATTAGATGAACGATTCCTTTGGTGAATAACGCAACTACTTTCTTCTGACAATATTATCAGAGCAAATTTGTAATAAAATGTTGTCGAAACGAATTAACGGTTGCGTTTCAAAGGCAATCACACTTTAATGAAAATTTAGTATTAAATTAAAACCAGTAATGTTTGCAAATGTCTCACTGGTAGAAACTTAGATATCACTTTAATACAGAACACTGTAATCAAGTATCCTACTGTTACTTTATCAATCAACGATGAACAGCAAGTCGACATGGGATCATCTACGCAGTTCTTCAGCATGCTGGATATAGCAGTTAAATTTACTTCTTTTTTGCTCTCTTTATTGCCCACAAGGTGCTAAACATAGAGGGGACAAACAAGGACAGACAAAGGGATTAAGTCGATTACATAGAATCCAGTGCGTAACTGGTACTTAATTTATCCACCCAAAGGCGACCTCGGCGGAATTTGAACTCAGAACGTAACGGACGACGAAATACGGCTACGCATTTCGCCCGGCGTGCTAACGTTTCTGCCAGCTCGCCGCCTTACATTAAAATTTCCTTCTTATCAAACCTCACCGTTTTAAGAAAAGAAATAGGTTATTTCTATTGAGGCCGAGTCGGGGTGGAAGCGTAGCAAGGGTGGTGAATGAGGGAAAGCTCTACCCCATGCGATGCTGTATAGGAGCAGTACTTTTAGGTATAATGTATAAGCCTGTATAGGCTGAGGTTGAGAGGCGGCAAACTCAAAGGCTGCCCGGATGTCACATTCTCTTGGTAAACAACAACAGCAACAAATACGATAATACTATAAGTGTCTGTGGAATTGTATACTCTTTCACTTGTCTCAGTCATTTGACTGCAGCCATGCTGGAGCACCGCCTTAAGTCGAGCAAATTGACCCCAGGACTTATTCTTTGTAAGCCTATATTATTCTATCGGTTACCTTTGCCGAGCCGATAGGTTACGGGGACTTAAACACATCAGCATCGGTTGTCAAGCGATATTGGGGAGACAAACACAGAATCACAGATATATATATATATATATAATATATATATATATATATATATATATATATATACATACATACATACATATATATGCATACGACAGGCGCGTTCTTTCAGTTTCCGTCTACCAAATCACTCACAAGGCTTTGGTCGGCCCGAGGTTATAGTAGAAGTCACTTGCCCAAGGTGCCACGCAGTGGGACTGAACCCGGAACCATGTGGTTGGTAAGCAAACTACTTACCACACAGCCACTCCTGCGCCTATATGATATGTATATGTATTAAATTTTGTAAACATGAATATTTATTACATCAGTAGGAATAAACAATATAATTATTTTAGATAACACGCTGTATTCTCATTTGGAAATGAAACGGACTATCAATACAAATGAACATACACATGCACACACACACTTATAAGTATCTGTATGCTCATTCATATTTATTTTCCATTGAAGTACATTCAATAACTTGTCAATACTTATGCTATGGTAATGTTATCTAATTCAATAGACCATGTTGTATTGATACGTGTTTTATTTCCCGTGAAATATTACACTCTGAAACAAAAGGGATTGATAGTTTTAATGTCATGGTATACTGAAATGTTTTGTCCTATAGATAAGATTTTACTGTTAGATACAAGTTCATTCCGCATTGAGAAACTACACAAGAAACATATTGTTGTTGCTATTAATATTATTAATATCATTAACGCGGCGAGCTGGCAGAATCGTTAGCAGAACGGGCGAAATGCTCAGCGGTATTTCGTCTGCAGCTACGTTCTGAGTTCAAATTCCGCCGAGATAGACTTTGCCTTTCATCCTTTCGGGGTCGAAAAATTAAGTACCAGTTATGCGCTGGTGTCGATATAATCGACTAAAATCCGTTTGTCTGTCCTTGTTTGTCCTCTCTGTGTTTAGCCCTTTGTGGATAGTAAAGAAATAGGTATTTCGTCTGCCGCTACGTTCTGAGTTCAAATTCTGCTGAGGTGGACTTTGCCTTTCATCCTTTCAGGGTCGATTAAATGAGTACCATTTACACACTGGGGTCGATATAATCGACTTAATCCGTTTGTCTGTCCTTGTTTGTCCTCTCTGTGTTTAGCCCCTTCTGGGTAGTAAAGAAATAGGTATTTTGCCAATCTTTACGTTCTGATTTCATATTCCGCCGGTGTTGACTTTGCTTTTCATCCTCCAATTAATTTCGGCTTGACAAAGCTTTGCACACAACAGCAAATATATTGTTTGCTGTATATATTAGAATGGCAGTTCTTAATGAGCCGTGACAGAAGAATTTGGTCTATGTAGATGATGAAGCATAGCAATGTTGAAACACGTGTCATACAGACTTATGGTATCATCCTTGGTCCAACTTCATTTTTTAAAAATTTTGTGTGCACATTGTCTATGAGGAGAATCTCTCTCCTGAGAGAGTTTCCTTAGTGAATAAAGTCCATTCTACCTTTGATTATACACGCCTATATTTTAATCATCAATAGTTAGTACACCTCTAACAAACACACACAATCAAACACGCACTCATATTAATATATATATATTATTTCATGTATAGAATAACAATAAGAGCTACAGATAATTTCTTGCTATGAAGACACGTGGCTAGGTAGGAGTTTATAATGCGATTTGTGTCTCCAAGCAATCTTGAGACTCTGAACCTTTGAAAATCAAGAGGCTGGTACATGAGAGACCAGCGTTCTATTTTCAAATAGAACAGGTCATGTGCTCAGAACTTGAATCTGTCTAGCCAGGTTTCTTCGTGACAAGAAACCATAAGTAGCTCACACCTCCATACCTTAAATGATATTTATCGCCCCTGACTGAATGGAGTAAATTTTTGTTGATCTTACCTTAACGAAACTGTAAACTATGAATATGCATATGTATTGGATCATCCCATTAATAATGCAGTTATATATATATAGTTGTTCATGTTATTGATGTGGTATATCAGTGCGATGCATCGAAATTATTGTAAGACTTAAATAAAGGTGCTTGAAATTCATTTTATTCTCTAATAGATATTTTCAATGTCCTAACAACCGGTTAATCACATATCATTTATTATCCTGCGACATACGACCATAAGCATTCCATCCGTTCCCTGACTATCCTTCTTTATATATATATATATATATATATTATATATATATATTATATATATATATATATATATATATAATGCACAGCAAGCTTTTCGACAAACGCTCACGAGGAGCCCATGGAATGCTGTGCATTTTGTTGGAGATTAAGTTCCTGGATATATATATATATATATATATATTATATGTGTGTGTGTGTGTGAGTATATCTATATATATATTATATATATATATATATATATATATTATATATATATATATATATATATATACCTTATTGAAGTGTATATAAAACACACTTTTGTTTCCTAGTAACTGTCCCATAAATTACCCTGTAAATTTGGGCTTCCCATACGTCTTAATGCATATTTATTTCCTGAATATGCGCAGCTGAAATTTGGGTCTAATATGTTTGTTCGCCTTTTATGTAAGTAAATACGGTATTATAACAGATATCCTAGCCATGACCATCCTGTTCAATGTAGTTTCTCCATTTTCAAGTGAGTAGTGTGTGATTGGAGGGATATTTTTTTCTGCGATGTCTATTGAGTCAGTTGACTCTGCAATGGACTCTCTATCGACTGAAAGTGTTAAATGTCTCATCTACTGAGAATAGTAGTTATCGGTTTCACTTTACACAGACATTAGTCGGCACAATTTCGTAACCATTTTTCGATTCCGCAATCTTGACCAATATTGCTTTTCGAATACTTCTTGCACATATACAACTTAAACACTTATTCTGATAATTCAGAAAGTAGAACAATAATATTATCTAATTTGTGAATTTCCCTTTGGTCTTTTATGAAATTTTCTGGAGATCTCTGTAAAAGCCATCCACAGGAGACATATAATTTGCATACAAAACTAAAGTGATAAATGTTTTATCGGCCTTCATGTGTATGCAACTGTTGACAATAATAAAACGTTAAAGTTCGCAGTAATATCAAGTTACTGCGACTCTCGACAGTTATATTTCCTTACCATCAACTATAATATTTAAAACGGAATGTTAGCAGTAAACTTTATATGCATACCACTCTCCTGAGTATATGCTATTAATTTTTAGTCACGTTCTGGTGACCGCAGTATATAGCACGAGGCAAAAATCATAGCGAGTAGTTAAAAGTAAGACATACTTTCGTTTTACTTTCAGTATATTTACTTCGGCAGCAGAAAGAGCGGATCTCATGTCCTACGTATGAGTTTACTAATGGTTTCTCAATATATTACTGCATTCACAGATTCTTAGTACACTCACAGATTTATGAAAATTCTTATATACTTTTTTTATTCATATTCCAATATAAGCGCAGGTATGGCTGTGTGGTTGAGAAGTTTGTTTTCCGACCAGTACCCTAACCAAGCGTCATTTCCTGCAGTCCCAACCCAACTAAAACCTTGTGAGTGGATTTGGTAGACGGAAACTGCAAAAACCTAGTGCTAAATAGATGTGCGCGCACATGTATTTTGATATCATGTGTTGGTTGTAAACGACTGTCACCATCATACCAGTGGTGGTGTTCGTTTCCAGTTTCCCACGAAAGTCATGTCCAGCTGTGGGGAACTATTACCGCGATTGGAAGCAAGTGGTGTTTGAAGACAAGAAGGTTCTTTGACCGAGAAAGAAATCTGTGTCAACGAATTATGTCTGCCCCATGCAAGCATGGAAAAGTGGTCGTTAAATTGTGATGATGGCTCCACTATAAAAAATGGGTCACTTCAGAAAGTAGTGCTCTTCTTATTTCTTTACTGACCATAAAGGGCTACATACAGAGGGGACAAACGGATTAAGTCGATTACGTCGACCCCAGTGCGTAACTGGTACTTAATTTATCGACCCCGAAACGATGAAAGGCAAAGTCGACCTCGGCGGAATTTGAACTCAGCGACGGCACGCTACTTTATTAACACAAGAACGTAACGGCAGACGAAATACCGCTTAGCATTTCGCCCGGCGTGCTAACGGTTCTGCCAGCTCGCCGCCTTGTAGTGCTCTTCTTGACAACCACTCACCCACGTAGCGTAAAGAAATATAACCTAACATATAGCCTCATAGGTAGCTGGTTTAGGAGAAAGAAGCAAAAACTTATCGAACTTATTCTATGAACTAGTTAGGATCCTTGCTCGAGCGATGTGTAGAATTCGCAAAGGATTTCATAAAAGAAGGAAAAAGAAAAAAGGAAGTTATTTGTTAAAACTACTGTCAGAAGCTGTTTTATTTTAGATATACCTATTAAAATACTCAGTGTTACCTCCCTTTGAGAAACGGTTCCTTTATCGAAACGACTTTGTCTAAAAAGCAGTTGGATCTTGAGCCTAGAGGGAACAGTTGACTGCATGCCGAAGTATGTAGTTGTGTGATTGTACCTATACGTCTCGTGTATTTATACTTGTGAAAGTATCCCTAACAGGAAGAACAATTTCATATAAACTCTAATAAGTAACTGAGTGTCCATATACAGTTGATACATGGGTATGCTGCCCTTGACTCTACCTTGGTGTCCTTAAAATTCCTAGATTCTATTGGATCCTGCAAATAATATATATATATATATATTGGTAAGATTGTTGTGTCAGCAAGAAGTAATTAAGATGAAGCTAGATGTTGATTGAAAAAACAATATGGTATATCGGGAATTTGTTAGCAATAACAACCATAATCTATTTGGGATTAATTGCTACAGTCCAGTTGCTTATCGCTTGGTTTCCATGACCACGAGACATTTAAACTTCGTCGCTCCCTCATTTATATTAAACTTTAATGTTGAAAATATCACAAAAGGTCTTTATTACATTAATACAATTTCTCTTTATACTGTGTTCGATTTACATAAAACGTCATGCATATACAACGCATCGTATGTTCAATTGTTTCAATGCACATATATTTGTCCTTATCACATCTAATATTTCATCCGTAACTATATCTTTGAATATCTATTAGTAAAGATGTAACTATTTCTGGCTATGTGTATTCCGTTATTTCGAAATGACATGATCTGCGACATTTAAACACGTTCAATAAATTGCATAAATGATGAAGAACAAAACAAAAGGCAAAGAAATGGTAAAAAAAAAAGTAACAACAACAACTACATCAACACAAAACTAAAACTGAATTTCTTGCCAAACATCACATGGAAACAGTCCATGAAATTATCCATAGTGAACGATTAACTTAGTTAACTTAGTTATATATGCTAGTTATAAATGTCTGTCTCTCTGCTTGCTTGTATGTCTGATTGCTTCTGTTGTATGTATGTAGATGTAACTCTGAACCAGTGAATGTAAATATTCACATTTGTCTGTATTATATATATATATATATATATATATATATACAATGTCTAGGGAGAGTCATGCAGAAACTATATATATATCGTTGTGTCTAGGGGGAATGATTATGCAAAGATGATATATATATGTGTGTATTGTTGTATCTAGGGAAGTCATTATGCAAAAATTATATATATATATATATATATATATATATATATATATATATATATATATATATATACATATAGTTTTTGCATAATGGCTGTCCCTAGATACAACAATACACACACATACATGTACATTATTTAAAGTTTCTTGGCTGTATAAGTTCACCACGCCAAATGTTCAGAGACTGTCTCCAATATTCTGATGAGGAGGGTATGTCATATGTATGTATATATATATATATATATATATATATATATATATATATTGAAGAAAGGGAGAGAGAAGAGAGATCATTGTTAAGAGCGTATCAAAACATGATTGTGGCAGGGTGTTTGGCGTACCAATAACGGCACATACAAGCAAACACATCTATCTAGAATTACAACCAGTGCAGGCATATAACGGTAGCATCCGCCAAAGCAGGAGGATCAGCATATATATATATATATATATATCAAAGCGAAACCAGAGAATGTAACAATGATCAGTGAGCTCGAACAAGAAAATATTGCGTGGAGTGGAAATTTTAAAGATGGAAATGAGATGGCAAAATACCGTAAAACATTTCATATATCGATTTTTTGACAGTGTCATGTCCTGACATCAACGTACTGCCACGAGCCTCACAAACACATCGGTTTTCATCAAAATTGGACAAAAAATGCAGAAGTTGTAAGGAAAAATAAAATCGTTATGGGAATTTCCTTTCAAACGCCCGATTGAGCTCACATAAATCGATGCCAACAGAGCATTATCGAGTTTTCAAAGATTCCGGCCTTATCTGAACTTCAGGGCATGTGATCTACCTCTGTGCTAAAAATCATTAAAATCTGTTGGACGATGTGGGAGGAGTTATAGTAACCCCAAACACACAGACAGACAGACACCATTACACATTTATGTATATAGATTACTGTACCCTGAAACGGCCGTTGGAGCACCACAACTAAATTATTTAAACTGGACTACCTATATTATTTACGGAGTTATATTTTTATTCTTTAATGATTTTAACATCGCTTTTAATCTAATAATATTTATATATAATTTTATACATCAACATTTTTATACCTCAATTTGATTTTTCTATTATGTTTGTATATATTTATGTATTCATAAATTTTTAATATGTTTGAATATTTTAATGACTGATACCTTAATATATTTTATTAACTGATATACATCGATTTATGGCTGAATATGTGTTTATACTAAGTGTTGAACCTTCTTGGAATCTCCTCTTGAATATATTTTTATTATATACTAGCACTATGACCCGGCGCACATACACGCGAGTATTGTCCAAATCTCCGACCAATCACATACATCTAGCTGGCATTCGATTGGCGTATCAAATTTCAGGCATTTTGATTGGGCTTTGGATAGAGAATTCACAAAAAAGTCACTTCTATTGATTTTTTAATGGCTTTACGGGGTGACTGGGGAAATGTAAAGATGTGCACGACCACCATTGGATGAGTTTGAATGACAATAGAAAGTGCGAGCCCTCTAACTGAAAAATTGTGGATTTGTATAAAGGACACGCACACAGACATTTTGCCGTTTGTATATAGAGAGATATGTATCAACTCACACAAACACACACATAATATACACAATAATTCCTATTTGTCCTGGAGTATCCTGTGGTTCTATACACAAGCACCTATGAATGAGTTTACAGATACGATTGTGTGTGGTTCACATTACAATAAACAATACCTTAAATATTTAGATTATAATATGATTGTAATGCATTTGTCTTCTTTCATTTCTCTCAGGCTCACCTTACCATAATGACAAAGATGCCTGCAAACACATACAGTTGGTGAAAGCCTCCACGTTGTATTTGTTACGTAAGTAATATTTTGAAATTTAACATATCTATGTCTGTATATATTTATTCTCCTTTATCTCTCTCTCTCTCTCTCTCTCTCTCTGTCTCTCTCTCTCTCTCTGCCTCTCTCTCTCTCTATATATATATATATATATATACATATATATATATATTTGTCGTTTATGGAGACATGCGTACGCAACTACACACACGCCTGTACTATATATATATATATATAGTACAAAGTAAGAAACAGCTGTAAGGAGCATTTTATTTGTATTATTCTTATGGTATTAATAATTTGCATATTGATGTATATTGTTTTGTTCGATTTTCATGTTCCTATTTATATAGTTAATAAATAATATGAAATGGTAATATCTGTAAGTTGATGATTGAAATTAATTTGTTCCTCCATTTTCTTATTTGTATTATATATATATATATATATATTGTTGTATTTCGCGGGGATGGTCATTGTTAACAATAATAAGGATAAAATAAATGAAAGTGAAGAACGAATATACAGTGCGAGTGTTTAATTGTAAAAAAAAAAAATACGAGAGTATGACAATCCGAAATATAACAATATTTGTTTTACCCACCCCGATTTCTCATTAGGAATTTTGAAAAATAAATTCAGATAGAATGTAAAAATTTTTTTCTTTTAAATTAAAATTTTTCTTAAAAAACATCTTCTATCGCCCCCTCCTCAGCTCTTTCTACTTTCCAAAGTCAAAACCACCTGATGTTTTACGTATGGGATATGTTCGGTTACGCATGCATAGACTTCTGAAACAACCGACGAAAGACCATCGAGCCCTCACCCCCAAAATCTCGATATGTTAGAAATAACATTTAAATGTCTGGGAACTATTTTTTCTTCGGCTAACTCTACTTGATTCTAAAAAAACAATGTGTTTATGGGGACGAAACTATTGAAAACATCAATACATGTCAGAGCGACAAAGAAACTAGGAAGGCACCAGGTGGTCGTGTGATGTACTAGAAACAACAGCTTAACCTCCTTAAATCAACAATTCCACCTGAATATTATCTTGAAATTATAAACAGAAATAAATTGCAGAATTGAACTGTCCGTATTTTAGAACTATGATTCAAAATATTTCGAAAGAAATTCGATATTTTTCAATTTATGGAGAGGCAGGTTTAATGAAAAAAATTTAAATGGCTTCACTATTGTTTTTTAAATTGCGTTTCATTTTCTGTTAGAAAATAAAGTGGGGATTGTAATAGTGATCGCTGATTTCCCATTTTTTAAAACTCCCCAACGCTTTTCCCATCGTAAAACCATGTGTAGTGCAAAAAAAAAGGACAAAATTTGTAGTAAAGAGTTAGGACAGGGGCATTGAAAAAATTAATAAGTTTTCAAATTCTTCGCCCCACCCCACGAAAAGAGTCTCCCATTGTTTTTAAGTGCTTAAATTGGCATTCCGTCGGTTACGACGACGAGGTTTCCACTTGATCGTATCAACAGCTTGCTCCCCAAACACGTGTGCCCTTAACGTAGTTCTCAGGAAGATTCAGCGTGACGTAGAATGTGACACGGCTGGTCCTTTGAATTACAGGTGATACCCATTTTTGGCAGCTGAATGGACTGGAGCAAAACGATAAAGAGTGTCTTGCTCAAAGACAACGCGTCGTCTGGAATTGAACCAACGATCTTACCATCGTGAGGCCAATACGCTAACCCCTAAGCCACGTGCTTTAAGGAAGGAGGCGTCATAAATTTTCAAAACATTTTCTCAAAAAGTTAACCCCCGCAACCACTCATCATTTGTAAGGGTGTGGTTGGAAGAAAAATTGAAACATCCCAGTCAAAGCTGAGAAAATCCAAGATATGAGGGTTTGCTATTCTGGAGGTCTGCGAAAGGCTTTCTATTATGCAAGTTACCGAGTGACGATGGGATACACAGCTTGTATAATGTACACACTAACACAAATGCATACATACGCGCGCATGTGTAAGTGCTGGCGTGGCTGTGCGGAAGAAAGCTTGCCTCTTAACCACAAGGTTCTGGGTTCAGTCGCACTGCCTGGCACCTTGGGCAGGTGCCTTCTAGTATAGTCTTGGATCAACCAAAGACTTGTGAGTGGATTTGGTAGATGGAAACGGTAAGAAGTCCGTTATATATATATATATATATATATATATATAGATAGATAGATAGATAGATAGATAGATAGATAGATAGATAGATAGATAGATAGATGGATGGATATCTATGTGTGTGTATTTGTGAATGTGTTTATTTCCACCCCGCCCCCACCAATGCTTGATAATTTATGCTGGTTTACGTCCCCGTAAGTTAACGGTTCAGCAAAAAATACCGATAGAATAATTACCAGGCTTACAAAGAATTAGTCCTGGGTCGATTTCTTCGACTAAAAGGCGGTGCTCCAGCATGGCCGCTGTCAAATAACTGAAACAAGTAGAAGAATAAAAGAATACACACACACACGTGCATGTATATATATATATATATATATATATATATATATATATATAATATATATATATAATCAGATAAGGGTAGAAATTGATATTAATCTGTGTTCTCAAAAACAATTCAGCAAAATACCAATGCGTAAAAATAAGCAAGACAAATGAAAATATACGAAATAGAAAACGATTTTTCCGTGGAAAATGGCGATTTTGACGTCTATATCTAGCATACAGGCTGTCCACTTTTAGTGGTCAATCCTCAAAATTTTGTATATATATATATATATATATATATATATATATATATATATATATACGTATAGATAGATATACGTGTGTTTGTGTGTATACAGAAAGACATACAAAACCGAGAGAGAGGAAACCATGGATATGGTTTTGTCTGTTGTCATAACCTAACATAGTATTCTACACTTGTTACTACACGTGCCTGTACAATAGCTACAGCTTGTCCGATGCTGCTAGCGGTGCTTTCTTCTGAAGCTATTACTCCACCCTCTACTCCTCACCCTCCTACTCCATGTATCTTTTTAATGATTTATGGTATCCTGTATTCTGTGTCGGAGATGAATTTAATGTAAAACATATAAATATATTACCGAAGACGTATCATATCACCAACCCCCGACTCCGTTTCTATAATCACCACCAACCATCTCTGGTGCCCCCTCATTCCCTTCTTCCCAATTGGCATTATGATTATCATCATCATTATCAACAACAACTAGAAAATACGACATCTGCTACAGTAATGGTTGCCACTTTAGATCCCATACGATTAACCAAGTCATGTTGAAATGTACTCTACTAGGCGAATGTATAGTATATCTGGGGTTATTGATCTCTGGATTGTAACGAAGTCATATGTCAGTCTACTTAGCATGCATAAGGGCTGCAAGTAGCTCTATGCAAAGAAATTCATTGTTTCCACCAACAACACTCCCATAAACCTCATCATCATCATCATCATAATGATTTGCATTATCACTGCCGGCAAAAAGTCCATATGTCCATCATAATAATCATTGCTATCATCGTCAGTAGGACCACCATGACCATCATCATCGTTACCACTACTCTATAGCTGCAGTTTAATAGCTAACCGGTTTTCACTTATCATAAACATCATCACCACTGACAATATATTATTAGTAGATGCAGTAGTGCTATGATTATTAAAGTAATAGTCTAAGAGTGTGTGACTCAAAATGCTTTGCACTATTTGTTCCTGCTCTTTACTTTCTCTTTCGTCATCCTAGTATTTGTATATTGAATTCAAATTTTGGCACAAGGCCAGCAATTTCGGGTGAGGAGGTAAGTTGGTTACATAGACTCCAGTACTCACCTGGTATTTGACCTATCATTATTTCAGGGTTGTTTACCGACCCCAAAAGTATGATAGGCAAAGTTGACTTCGGTAGAATTTAACTTCAGAACGGAAAGACGGACGAAATACCGCTAACGGTTTTGCCACCTCACCGCTCTGGCTTCTTGGCTTCATGCTCTTGCTGGAGGTCATTCTAACTTAGTGGCCCCAGAGGCGTCATCATGCTTAGAGCTGAGTCATGACTACCAGTGCTCTCCATCGCTGGCGGTCACGTAGCCGCTCCTCTGCATCCTGAAAGGTGACATCGAGACCCCAGAGATTTTCCCCAGTCACATCCAGCCATCTGGTGCGGGGCTTATCACGAGGCCTCTTCCAGGCCGTAACTGCTGCGGCGAATGAGAGTCAACCTCTGGTAGGATGATCTAGCGGAGATGGAGGACATGTTCGTACCAGCATAGAACCTTGAAAAACCATCGAAAACATCAGATGATACCATTATGTTCTCAACAAACAACTGCATGCGCACTCGCATTATCACCCTTAAAAAACACCAGTATATTAACAGGATTATTACAATTGACTCATCCCTCAACCCTTAAATTTGTGGCCACGTCTAGGTTAAATATGATTATTATTCATAGTAGCAGAGAGCAGAAGATTAGTAAAATCAGTAGCGCGGGTGTGAAAATACTATGCGATATTTGGAACGGTCCTTCGGTTCATTATGTTCTTAGTTGAAGTCTCACTAGTGTCAACCAACTTACCCTTTCATCCTTCCAGGGTCGAAATAATAAAAGTACCATTGGAGTATTGAGTTTTGGCTTCCATATAATCGTATTAGTAAATCTCCGGTTTTGTGCCTATGATACAAACGATTATTAATCGTAGCGACAATGGAGGCGATAGTCATGGAGCAACGCTTTGTGTTTGTTGTTACTGAAAATTCTTGTGGTATGAGCAGTCTGCAGCATGCATACAATGTGATTGCCAAAATATAATAATAAAAAATTATTAGTTAAATGTGCAACAGCTTTAACACCAACAAAGGCAACACTAATCACCACCACTAACAACAACAACGTAAATACTAACAACACAAACAACCAAACGGGACAAATGGTAATGCTAAATCAATAGTGTGTATGATTTATAGGTGCCTATAACTTTATCTGTGATTATATGGTTAGAATTCCTCCATAAATTATAGATCCTATCTCCAAAACAGTTCACTCCTTGGAAACACTGCAAAGACTGGCATAAGTTCAAATTGTCCATTAAATATTGCTGTAGTATTTATTAAGAGGGCGGCTGGTTTATACAACAACAAAAATTACAAAAACAACTACCACAAAAACTGATAACCTTAATAATGTTATTTCTGTTGTTATTGGTATTTTTGTTATTGATGGTGGTGGTGGGGTTGGGCTTTATCCTTGATGTTGATTTTAATGTTAATGGTATAGCTGTTGCTGTTGCATTCCGCTTTTCTTTATTTTTGTTTAGTTATTTTGCAAAAGTCCATGTTAAGTTTTTGTTTTTGTTCCATCTGTTGGTTCCGATAAAAATAATTATTATTTAAAATTTTGGTGTGCGGATCGTAATTTTATTGAGGGTGGAGAAGTCGATCACATCGATCCCAGTGCTCGACTGGCACTGATTTTCTCAATCCCGAACGGATAAAAGACAAAGTTGACCTCGACGGAATTTGAGGTCGCGACGCAAAGAGTCGGAAGAAATACCGCTAAGCATTTTGTCTGACGCATTGGACAGTTTAACGCCTTAATAATAAAAATAAAAATGATGGTAATGATGAATGCATCGAGGATGATTTATTTGCCATTAAGGCGACGGATGTGGGGTGGACAATTACGAAGACGTAAAGCTTGGCGATTTGCAAAAAAATTATCAAATTAAAAAAAAACATAAAATGCTCTAATAAATATTTAAAAATTTTATGCGTCCTTTTCAAGCTTAGCCGGTTTCTATGACGTATGTGCACCCCCCCACCAGCCGGACGGGACGCCAGTCTATCACAACGTTACTCAAGAAACAGAAAGAAAGAGTGAGAGAAAGTTGGGGTGAAAGAGTACAACAGGGGTCGCCACCTCCCCTACCGGAGCCTCGTGGTGCCTTAGGAGTTTTCGCTCAATAAACACACACAACGCCCGGTCTGGGAATCGAAACCGCGATCCTCCGACGGCGAGTTCGCTGCCCTACCCACTGGGCCATTGCGCCTCCATAATAAATATATAGTTTAATAAATAATGAAGGGTGCCTGAATGGGATATAATGGCGTGCACCTGATAACATTGTGGATGTGAGGCTTCTGTTAAGGTCCTCGCTTCACCCAGGACTACAACTACAGGGAGATGAGCTACATGAAGACATTTCACACCAATGGTAACAACACGAGTACTCCGTAAAGAAACCTCTACTCCTGGTGCCGCTGCAGTATGGATCTGTGCCTAACACAATGCGGATGGTGGTGGCAGCAGATAGAACGCCAGACCAGTGGGAAAGCAGTCCACCCGGAAGACAGAATAGAAGACGCTTCAATCTGATACTCTTGTAACCGGGGATAAACATGTCAGTCAAGTTCCAACAATAATACAGGGGATGAGATATTTGTCACCACTACCCGTCCTATAAAACACGTCTTAGGTAATTTTTGTAAGTGAAACGAAAATGCGGTAAAAGTTTTAACACAGTGCAGTTAGAGATGTAAGTAAAAAAGGGCAAATAAGTATGTTTTAAATAACACTCAAATACATGGCAGTAGCCATTCTGGGTGTTTCACCTTCATACTACTACGTACATGTGTGTGTGTGTGTATGTATGTATATATGTATATGTATATATATATATATATTATATATATATATATATATATATATATAATATATATATATATATATAAAATAGTGTACATTTAAGCACAAGAGAAAACTACATTTAAAAGGTAATTTTTACACGCCTGAAGAAGCACGGTTACTGATGAGAATTCGCTTAGCAAATTATTTTATTTGCAAAAGAAATTCGAAACCTAGGTATAACCGCCAAAAATAACAAAGTAAAAGTTTTTATTTTTCATTCCCGTCGAAAATTACTATTAGAATGTGGTTTTGGTCGTTTTGACTGCTTCTTCAAGCGTGTAAAAATTACCTGTTAAAGGTAGTTTTCTCTTGTGTTTAAATGTACACTATTTTGTATTGAGAATGTTGTCTATTGACTATTTATACATTCTAGGCCACTGGTGGTGATATTTCTAAGAATATTCGCTACCCTATATATATAATATATATATATATATATATATATATATAATATATATATATATATATACACATATACACAAGTATGTATATAAATGTATATATTTTTATGCAGATACATATGAATATATATTACTTTTGATTCTAGTTTCCTCGCTTCTCTTTCTTCGCCTATTCGATCACCATTGCCTATTCCTCCAACAGACTATCGATACAAGCAAGCAACAGATCAGCTCAGACAGATTTGTGCATAAGAAGAAAAAAAAAGTAAAAGAAATTAAGCAGCGTATAACCATCATGCATCATCATCATCATCATCATCATTATTATTGTTATCAGGTCCACTGCCACCGATACCCAGTATCTCTCCTACTACCACCACTTTAACTCCTTCAGTGCAATGGCCGATAAAATTAATCTCGGAGACAACACCAAAGAGATAAAACTGATCGAACGTAATATAGAGAAGAAGAAGAAGAAAAAACTTTGGAAGAAAATAAAATATTAAATGTCAGAATAAAACAACTACTTCAACTACGGTAACTACTTCTGATGATGATGACGATGATGATGATGATGATGATGATGATGATGATGATGGTTACAATGTGATTAATAATAATATAAAAAATGTACATTAATCATATTCATGATGATAGTGAAGATCATAATGTTGGTGATATAACGATGGCAATGATGATGATAGGAACAATGATTATCTCTCTCTCTCTCTCTCTCTCTCTCTCTCTCTCTCTCTTCTTGTATACACACACACACACACACACTACTCCATTATTGAAAAAACTATGGAGCCAAGCAAGCAACTTCACTAAGATGAATATTAAAAGCATATATCTTTCAGTGACCTTGGTTTGGTGTACTAAGGTCAGAGGTATAGCATGGCTTTTTATTCCCCGTTTGCTGCCATTGTTATAATGTACAGACATGATTGTCCCAATCGGACGTCATCCTGGCGGATCTCACGCTTGATTCTAGCGAAATTACGTTTGAAGTAGTTTCTGTATGAGTTGCATCGATTGTATTTGTATGAGACTTATATGAGTATTGTAGAGCAGATCATATATTTTTACAGTAGATTATTGATCTTCATATACATATATATATATATATATATACATACATACATACGTAAGTATTCGTTTTAAATGAAAAGAAAACAGATATACATATAGGAAAGAATAATAATGTTGCTATGAATACACTTGAGTTGTATTCGATATTTTATACCATATGACTAGATTTCCTGATGTGATCTTGTTGATTTCTACTTTAAAATACACTACATAGAAAAAACTAAAGATGGTAAAAGAAATAAGAAGAAAAATAAGATAGAAAAAAAATTCACCTGAACAGACATATGTGAATGATGAACATAAGGATATTTTCTTTCTGGTGAGATTTAGATGTGGTTTTATATAATGTCCTACTTGAGTATTCCTTTTAGAAGACATAAGATTAGCGAGAAGAGGCGGCATTTCATTTCTAAAAAAATATGTTCCCAAAATACATTTACATTTAAAATGTTAAACTTTTGTCATAATATTTTCTATATTATTTATGTGATCAAGTGTGTATACGCATGTGTGTATCGGGTGAGTGTCGGAGCGGGGGAAGAATTAATATGGCCGCTGTCGAACAGAATAACAACGTGTTGTTTACTACTCGTTTACGTTGTAAGTTTAAATCCTGCTCTGGTTGTCGTTGCTTTCCGTCTTTCTGGAGCCGATAACAAAATAAATAAAATAAAATAAAATAAAACAAAATAAATAAAAGTACCAATCGATTACTAGAGTAAATTTAATCGACTGTTTCCATAGCCTGCATTTGTGAATTAAAATAGATTTCAAATGGGTGGGGGAATGAAAACCGCTCGAGCGCTCGACATACAGGTAACATAACCACATGTATTTCAATTCCAGACTTTTATAACTCTTTTGATCTCCGAATAAAACTTGTAAAATCCATGTCGGATTATATATATATATATATATATATATATATATATATATACACGTATATTATATATACATACATATATTATATATATATATATAATATATATATATTATATATACATACATATATATTATATATATATATATATATAATATATATATATATATATTATATATATACATATTATATATATATATTATATATAATATATATATATATATATTGTTGTTGTTGTTGTTGGCATCCTTTTTCTCTCAGGAGACAATGGAGTTGCGCATAAAATAATCTAGTCCGGCTTTTACATTTCATGTCCTAATACATCTCCTGCTATGGCTGAGTACTCCTATCCTGGACAAACACTCCCTCTGGCAGGTGCCGTAAATGTAGCGAAGACTTTGCCTGGCTGGTTGTAACGTCATACTTTATATATATATATATATATATATATATATATATATATATAGGCGCAGGTGTTACATATTTATAGATGCAGGCGTGGCTTTGTGGTGAGATACTTGCATCTCAATCACATGATTCCAGGGTCGGTCCCCTTGCGTTGTCACCTTCCCAAATGTCCTCTATTATAAGCCTCATGTCGACCAATGACTTGTGAGTGGATTTTGTAGACGGAAACTTAAATTAACCCGTCGTATACATATGTGTATATATATATGTGTTTGTGTGTGTCTGCGTCGTTTGTATCTATCCGCCCTCACCTCTGATTGACAACAGCAGTTGGTGTGCTTACGCCCCCGTAACTTAGCGGTTCGGCCTAAGAGACCGATCGCATAAGTATGTCCGGCTTTTAACAAAAATTAATTTGGGGTTGATTCATTTGAACAAAAATCTTTTGAAGCTGTGCTAAAACAATGCGAAGCGTATTGTGACCAACGATGTGTAGCAATATCTGATAACCTGCTCGGTCACGGTGATCATGGGTATATTTGTTACTACATAACCGTTGGAATATGCAGAAATAGCAGCCAAATCTCTCAAATTACATTCTACGCTCTCCTTAGAAAAGAATTAGTGACACTATATTTCGTTATGCAACTATAAGTATATGCAACTATAGAGTATATTTAACGTTTTTATAAAGCGATACCGTGTTCTACTGTGTTAGCAATGCACTTTCATCTGGTGTCTCCGCATACGAAACATGGTAACCAAATCAGTGCTGGCTTTAACACCTGTTAAAATTCTGTAGAGATAACCCTAACCATTCTTTTAGAAAAATGACGGATGTCTTCGTATATTTGCATCCAAGAAAATGACAGGAGAGGAGCAGCTGCAACAGATTTGATTAATAGGTGTGTTCAATCAACACTAACTTGAAGTGAAACTACTTGTAGCCGCGGTTTCATTGGGGAATCTTTCATTGTGTGGTTTAGTTCTTATCAGTGTTGTAAAAGACGTCATCGCTTTTGAAATTAGAACTGATAGTGACGATTAAGTATATACGGAAAGAACAAAAGAGAAAAACATTCTAATTTTGTCATTCTTTTTAATTTCTAATGAGCACGTGTAGAAAATAGCTATGATCAGTGGTCAGTCTATGCTGTGCACATATTCGCTTGCGCACAAAATAAGAGAAAAATACGTGCACACAAGGTTTCTAAGACAAAATCGAACCTTTTTTTAATCGAACAAATTTCAACGATGAATGTGCACACACTTTCCAAAGAAACACAAAATGTTTACACAATGAAAATTTTGTTCATTCTCATAGGAAGGAATTAGATGGAACGTTCATTAAGAGAGGGCATAAGTATATTAATCGCTATCATCCTGTCCTTTTATTAGTCTCTAAGACAACATTATCTGACGTGTCTATTCTTTATTTAAAATGACAGAGAGAGATATTTAAGGGAGCCATGGTTGTTTTTCTTTTCTTGTTGGTCGAGTGATCAAGTGTACGCTACATTGCTTGTTTGTAAAGCAGTATAGCAAACTGGTAAGATTTAAAATGTCAATATTTAATTAACGCGTAATTAATGCGCTTTTAATCCAGATGATATTTAGTTAGTGTCATCTGTGTTTACATAAAGCATTTGCTACTCAGCTTCAGGATTTACATGTTTCAAATTTAATTACTTAAAACTAACAACACACTTATGTAACGATACGAAATTAGTATTTACTAGCAGTATCGCCCGGCGTTGCTCGGGTTTGTAAGGGAAATAACTATATGAGAATTTTTAGAGATGTAAAGTATAATAGCCATCTCAATATGGCTAACCACAAAGGTGTGGTGTTACTGTAGCTTTTTACGTTCTGAGATTTAATAATACATTTTTAGAGAGTTACTTCCCTTATATAATAGCAAAAAAAAATGCATTAAAAATGGGAAAAAATGATGGTAAATTTTTTTTTCAAATCGTAGACTCATCGTAGACGCGCGCTAATACCCAGAAGGGCTCGATATGAATCACGACTATAAGATACCCGCTTTTGGTTACACTGCACCGCAAAATGTGGGAGTAGTTAGGAATCTAAATCGTAGGAGACAGACACACAACTTCACTTATATATATATAGATTTCCATTACATATTTAAGGAAAATTGAAATGGTCACGTGATATGTGAAACTATAACAGAGTGAGATGGCTGTTAATTCTTTGGAATTTTTGCGAAAAGCACATCAGTAATGTCTTAAAGTAATTGCGCATGGAAGCATATAATTATTATTGGTGTCTGGCACAATCGTTAGCACGCCGAGCACAATTCTTACTAGCATTTTGTCCATCTTTAGGTTCTGAGTTCACATTCCGCCGAGGTCGACTTTGCCTTTTATACTTTCGGGGTCGATAAAATAAATACTACTTGAGCACTAGGTTCGATGTAATCGATTCATCCCATCTTCCTGTCTTACTAGCCTTGAGCCAAAATTTAAGCTCAATTTTTGCTAATAACATTATTTTAATATTTGAACTGTTGGAAATATCAATGCGTCAGGCAAAATGCTGTGTAGTATTTGTTCCAGCTCTATACGTTCTGAGTTCAAATTCTGCTGAGATCGAATTCACCTTTCATTTCTCTTGGGTTGATAACATTAAAATACCAGCCAAGTACTGATACAATGGTATCGACTAACCCTCCTCAATCTGAAATTCTGCCAATATTAAAAAGTTAATGTTACCTGTTTTATTGTTAAATTGGCAGAATCGTTAGAGCGTCGGACAAAATGATTAGCGATGTTTCTTCTGAATCATTACATTCTGAGTTCAAATCTAGCAGAGGTCAATTTTACTTTTAACCATTCCGATGGCAGGAGAATAAGCTACCAATCGAGTATCGACGTCAAAGATATAGACTAATTCCTCGTCTCAAAATTACGGGCGCTCTGCTTGAATCAGAAACGATTATCGTTGTTATTAGAGCGGTGAGCTGGCAGAATCGTTAGCACACCGGGCAAAATATTTTACGTACCGAGTAATCGACTTACCCCTCCCCCTTTTTTGACACCTTGTGCCAAACTTTTAAACATCATCATTATTATTATTGATGTTTGTCGATTTCATACATAATTATGTTACCTTGTGCGTGTGTATGTATAAAGTCCTTAATAATAGTGTCAAATAGCTTATGTTTAGTGATAAATATGGCTGTTATACATTACATTTTATACGATTTTTATAGAAATCTGCTCAAATTATCATTTTACTTTTTATCTTTTGTTTTAACAGCTGCCGAATCAAAACCATCACCTTGTCCACTGCCTGGAACTTACGCTTATAAAGATTTCACATCTCACTGTGTCGGAAGTCTCATAATTGGATGTCATAACGAAAACGAAATAGAAATCCAGGCTTCTTGCCCCTCAATGCATAAAGCAGGTAAGTTACGAAAGAGACGAAAATGGAGGAAATATATGTGTGTGCGCGCGTGTGTATTGTTTGACAGAATATCTGATGTGTAACAGATATTGCAAACTACTTCAAAAATTGGAGCTTTATAAGTAGGAACAACCTAACGTATTTTGGATTGTTAATGTATTTACTGACTCTGTTCTGTACTATAAGCGTGGTCATTGAGCTTCCAGATAAATTGTGACATGAATGTTGAAATTTTATTGTCAGTTGGCATATATGATTACAGTTGTAGCAGGAAATGACCCTCGAAGGTGATATTTAGTGGATCTATCAAAACTATTCAATGTTATGGGCCTGGTAATTCAGTTTCTTGAAGAATTGTGACGTGAATGTTGAAATTTTACTAACAGAAGATGACCCTTGAAGGTGATGATGTGTAGCCTCGTGTAATTAATTTCAGTTCCTTCCAGGACCATTATGCTTGTTCGGCATACGATATGCTTAGAGAGACAGGTTCCTTAGAGAAAAAGTGGATGGATTTTGATAGTTACAAGTTGACTGTTGGGGTGGGGCAATATACAAAGGGGAATGTGCAAACAAACACACACACATGCACATAGTTATATAAGCTAAAAGTGATATAAGTCTTGATGCTAAAATGTATATTATACACTCTATAAAGCTGAAGCGTTTGTTAAGTCAAATATATGTGTTTAACGTGTGACTTTTTGTATGAGTGAGCAAAATCACGTGGAATTGTTTTGGCTATGTCACAAAAGTTAATATATTCCTCTGCACGTTTCCTTACATTTTCTTAGGAAAAACAAAACGAAAAAAGCAAAATGAAAATATTTAAATTTATTTCGTTATTTTTCGCAGTAAATATCGTTGGATAATCTGAAGTCGATTCTCAATCGATTTAGATATATATTTATTCTCATATCGCTTTTTCAGTATTTTTTTAATATGTACATATATTTATTTTTATTTCTCCTTTTGATAACTTAGATACATTTCTTTTCAATGCTGTCCCTTCCAGCGTTTCTATACATTTTTTTTTATTTGAGATTTTTTATACATCAATTCAGCACATGTTAGCTTGCTCTTTCCTTACACTTACATATATATGCATTGGTATCATACACACATGTAATATCACTATGTAAAATCGACTCATATGCGGATAATATTTTATATACTCACTTCTTGTGTGTGAGAGTATATATATATATATATATATATATATATATAAATATATATATATATGCATGCATACATTCATTTATATATATATATATATATATAGTTATGTGTGCATACATTTATCAAATAGCATAGAATGCTATTCCATAATCAGCTGTCAGTGAAGATCAGGATGATAATTATATGCTCTCATATAGAAGCATACATACATAAATGTTCAAACAAATACACTTTTATTCTCTCCATCATACACGCATGTGGAATACGCAGGTACAAAATCACATGTGCGCAATCATAGATGTATGCAAGCACATACATATATTACACTGTCATAAACACATACAATTTGTGAACGTGAGAAAGTCTATGAATGTTGAAGATGTCAATGAAAGTACTTCAAATTTCGTATCTAAGATATAGGGAATCAGAGAATGTATCTATAGAAATTTCACTTAGAAATTTCATAAGACAAGAAACATATACACAAACACACATATATACATACACACACACATGTTCACATATCTTTATGTCGACAGATATATTTTCACACACATGTTCATACAGACATACGCATGAACACACACATACCTATGTATATGTAGCACAAAACACATATCACTGTTCGTTAATATTAGTGGATCTCCATTTAGAAACAAAATTGCCAGGTGAGTAATGAACCACACAGCCATCGTCTTATATGTGGTGAATGCACAAATGCAGCAGGCACACATGCCTCTGGGCAGTAGCAGAGTTCAGCATTAACACAGGTTACTAATGAAACGTCTGCTTTCATAGAGGTGGGAGAAATTACATTTGACATTCTATCTTTAAAGGAGATAGTTATCTTTGCTGTATTCAGAGAAATCAGTGATGTACCCATGACCAATGGTACACACACATGCGCGAGTGTGTGTGTGAAAGAGAGAGAGAGAGAGAGAGAGAGAGAAAGACAATACTTATTTTCTATTGTCTTTTCATTTTAAACATCATTATTTCTCATATAATTTCATTATATTAATAATTCCTGGAATTATCTTTAAAGTTGCATAGATGGATCGTATTTACAAATTAAAGGTAATACAGCACTATTTTCTTTAATTCATCATTATTCTATGTCTGCTCACAAACAATTGATATTTTGTGCAACATGCTATGCATACACAATATTACAGCAAGTTCTGCTCACGATTGTCATATCTAAGCCATTGCTAACTAATCCTAGAATTATCTCAAACAGTATGCCAGCATAGAGCATTGAATTACGGTTAGAGACAATAGCTTTCCTCATTGACATCATGAGAAACACAGGATGAATCCTCAAGTAATTAGAACAGATTTAGCTATTTATGAAACTTGCTTACTTTATATGAAAGTCCCATACATTTGGGTTGAGGAAACTGACTTAACACGGTTCCTCTGTTGGTCTCATACTCTTTTATTTGCTTCAGGCATTTGACTGTGGCCATGCTAGAGCACCGCCTTTAGTCGAGCAAATCGACCCCAGGACTTATTCTTTGTAAGCCTTGTACTTATTCTATCGGTCTCTTTTGCCAAACCGGTAATGTACGGGGACGTAAACACACCAGCATCGTTGTCAAGCGATGTTGGGGGACCAACACAGTCACACAAACACACACACACACACACACACACACACACATATATATATATATACACTTATATACGACGGGCTTCTTTCAATTTCCGTCACTCACAAGGCTTTGGTCGGCCCGAGGCTATAGTAGAAGACACTTGCCCAAGGTGCCATGGATTGGAACCATGTGGCTGGTAAGCAAGCTACTTACCACACAGCCACTGCTATGCCTCGTGCCAAAATCACAAAGAAAATTTTAATTATTTCAGTAATATGGGGAATAATTCTGCCGAGGTTTTGGTTTTATGATGATATGATAAGGCAAAGTATAGACTTCACAACATTAGAAGTAGACAAAGAATAATTAGGAAGTAAATATCTAAGATTATACATATTTTGGCAGAGAATAATAAAAGGTATTTAGGCATATATTAAAAAATATACGTGTTATATAACTATGGAACTCCTCAACACTAAAATAGATAAAGACAAACAAATTACATCTTGAGTTACATGAGATAAATATGTTACACATTTCCTAATAATACTCTCAATTATATATATATATAACAAACAGATTTTTGTTTGATGTTTACGCTCGGGAAGTGAGAAAGTCTTTTACGTTTCGAGCCTACGCTCTTCGACAGAGAGGAACACAGAAATAAACAGGGAGAGAAAGTAGAAAAAGGTTTAGTGGCTAGCAATCTATCATGGCATATGCCTGACAGAGGGGTCACACACACTATATATATATATATATATATATATATATATAGGCGCAGGAGTGGCTGTGTGGTAAGTAGCTTGCTAACCAACCACATGGTTCTGGGTTCAGTCCCACTGCGCGGCATCTTGGGCAAGTGTCTTCTGCTATAGCCCCGGGCCGACCAATGCCTTGTGAGTGGATTTGGTAGACGGAAACTGAAAGAAGCCTGTCATGTATATGTATATATATATATGTATGTGTCTGTGTTTGTCCCCCTAGCATTGCTTGACAACCGATGCTGGTGTGTTTATGTCCCCGTCACTTAGCGGGTCGGCAAAAGAGACCGATAGAATAAGTACTGGGCTTACAATGAATAAGTCCCGGGGTCGAGTTGCTCGATTAAAGGCGGTGCTCCAGCATGGCCGCAGTCAAATGACTGAAACAAGTAAAAGAGTAAAGAGTAAAGAGAATATATATATATAATATATATATATATATAGGCGCAGGAGTGGCTGTGTGGTAAGTAGCTTGCTAACCAACCACATGGTTCCAGGTTCAGTCCCACTGCGCGGCATCTTGGGCAAGTGTCTTCTGCTATAGCCCCGGGCCGACCAATGCCTTGTGAGTGGATTTGGTAGACGGAAACTGAAAGAAGCCTGTCATGTATATGTATATATATATATGTATGTGTCTGTGTTTGTCCCCCTAGCATTGCTTGACAACCGATGCTGGTGTGTTTATGTCCCCGTTACTTAGCGGTTCGGCAAAAGAGACCGATAGAATAAGTACTGGGCTTACAATGAATAAGTCCCGGGGTCGAGTTGCTCGATTAAAGGCGGTGCTCCAGCATGGCCGCAGTCAAATGACTGAAACAAGTAAAAGAGTAAAGAGTAAAGAGAATATATATATATATATATATAAATGTATATATATATACATAGTTAATCCAAACAAGAAAACACAGAAAACCACAACAACTCGAGGACGTGGAACAAATATAGTATTATTGGGCGCTCAGGAAAGAAGGGAAGAAGGACATATATATATTTTTGTATTCCATATTATCAATTCCATATTAGACATTTTAGCAAATTCTGGTCAACAAATACATAAAAATATAATTTTCTTGCACACATGCATATCAATTATCTCTTTATTTAAAAGCATAATAAGTACATATATTCACAAACGATACTTTGCTGTTCAATACTGTTATATCATATAGGAATTACAGGGACTATGCATGTGTGTGTGTGTACATATATATACCAGGTGGTGCTATTAAGTTAGACATGGCCTGGGCCAATAATGGCCGAAACCTATCAAAGTATCAAAGTATATATATATACACATGCACACATACATATATACATACACATACACTGTCCATAGATTTTATATAGGTATGTATGCTTATATGTGTGTGTGTGTGTGTGTGTGTGAGACGGTGTGGTGTATATGTGGTGTTGTTTGTATTGTGGCTTACCACTGTTGTAACTATTGATTGTGTATCTGGTTCTGCAAATGATGGTAGCTATGAATATGAAGTTGATGGATATGGACAGACAGCGTGAATAAGATTAATCAAAATAAGAATGTTGAAATGAAATAACATGGAGCATAACAATATTATTATGATGAAAGAATGATGAATTATTGTAAAGCTGATTGACAAATATTGAAATTATGATTTTATTACTAATTGATTGCTAAATCTCAATCGAAGGAGAGGGGCTTTCTCCGTCCGGGTTGCGTATCCGTGGAATAAGCTTCCGGACGAGATAGTGAAGATGCCGATGACCGCTCGGTTTAAAGTCTCTCTTGACCAGAAATGGCCTGAATTCTTTGTATGACCACCCTCCCTGTACATAACTCCCTGTCTCCCTACATGTCCTTGCTTTTGGTTTTTGAGCCAATAAAAATTGAATTGAATTTTTGAAATAGTCTTATGTCAATCTTCTATCTTCTTTCAGTTGAAATTGTGCAGTGCCTCTTCTCATGGGGCAATGAGCATATTTTGCATTTGATCACCCAGAAGCCCACAACTGGTACACGAACAACGGGCTACTGTTTGGTAAGTAGATTTCAGAAACTGATTACTCGGTCTTGTTTTTTGATTTTTTTTTGTTTCTTTGGATTACTGAGAGTTAAGAAATTCATTCAGAAGCATACAGTCTTTGTCTCCAGTACTACTGTTCAGTAATTTGAGCGAGTCTCTTCCACTATAGCCCCAGGTCAACTAAGGTTTTGTGAGTGAATTTGGTTCGTGGAAATTGCATGGACGCTCATCATTGTGTGGGCGGAAATGTGTGTTTTTGTATCATGCTAGTGTCATGTTAAAAGTACTAGTGCCAAATAGATAGCACCCAGGTTTCATTATGGAGTCATGGATGTTAGGAAAGGTATCCAGCCATGGAAACTATGCCAGAACAGACAATACTTCCTGGTGCGGCTTCCGACCTTACTAGGTCTGGCCAACCCATGACAGCATGGAAAATGGTCTTTAAATGGTGATAATGATGGTGATATAAATATGATGATGATAATAATACTTATGATAATAATGGTGATGATATAATTATAAACAAGGGGAAACTAACAGATATGCTAATACATGGTTGTAGAGGGGACTTGTAACAACACAGTTGTGCTTCGATTGTAGATGAACCTGTTAATCAAATGAACATACAAATGATCTTCAGGTACTTTGGCCTAATAGCTTCATTGCTTTATACAAACCATTTTATGTGATATTTGGCAAAATATTAAGATTTACATGTTAAATATCTGAGCAATTTCAATAGATATTTGTAACTTGTTTGCAACAAAGGGCCAATTTATATTTGACCATAATTTACATTATTTACATTATTTACATTCAATGTCCTCATCTTGTTTGTTGTTATCACAACGTTTCGGCTGATATACCTTCCAGCCTTCTTCAGGTGTCTTGGGGAAATTTGAACCTGGGTTCTCATTCCTAATGTATTTTTCGATGTTAATATTATCATTATTATTATTATTATTATTATTATTATTATTATTATTATTATTATTATTATTATTATTATTATTGTTAGTGTTCAGGTCACTGCTTGGAATTGAACTTGGAATCTTGGGGTTAGTAGCTCGCGCTCTTAACCACTACGTGATATGCCCACAGGCTGGAGAGTATACAGCCGAAATGTTGTGTTAACAACAAACAAGATGACGGCAAAAATCTGTTGAATGTAAATAATATAAATAATGTAAATAATTCCTCATCTCTTAAATATAGAACTGTATTATATTGGGCCATATCATATTAAACTTCAAATATGTGTAAATGATGAATTCAAACACCTAATTCTTCATTATTTCTTTCACAGACATTTGCAGATAGTCTTGATGCCATGGATCTATATTCTGACCCGACTTGTAGTTCGGACAATTTAATGATAATGAACAAAACACTACGTATACATCTTACAAAACCTGAAGGTGAGTTGACATAAAACAGCTTCAAATGTAAATTTGTGAAATCATCAATTTTGTTAATAAGAATAATAATAATACTACCATTAATAACACTAATAATAAATGTAATGAAACTATGTCTGAAATGAATGCATTTTACCTATTAGTTCTAAAATCAAATACACATATTGACAAAATCACATATTCACACGTACCAAGGCGTACCAAGACAGCACCCACCACCATATATATTGGATCTTTTCGGTTTGAACGGAAGTTTTTTTTTCTAGCGGTGTCATATGAAATTGTCACCCATAATTATGACCCTTGTATCGATCTATTGCATTTCTATCTGTTTTGGGGTTAGGGTTAGTTAGGGTTAAGGGTGGGGGGAAGGGTATTTGTTTTTTCTTCACAAATGTAAATAAACCCAATCTTTTTCTTTAACGCGGGGCATATTCATACGGCACAGAATGTTTTTTTTACCTCAATAGACGTCATTCATTGGTTGAAATTGCAGAAATTGAAGAAAAAACAACAAATATCTTACAAACTATAGAATTTTCTCAATAAAGCCTAGAGAAAAATATGTTTTATAAACACATTCTACCAGTATACGAAGTTTAAAAGTGTTTAGTTACCTAGAAATGATGTTAAAAACTGCCGTTCAAACCGAAAAGATCTTATATATCACCTGACCGTTATCCCATTTAGATTGACTCTATTATTATATGTATGTGAAAGCTAATATATGATATACTTGAAGATGTATTCTTGATTGACATTAATGTCTATTTTCAAGAGAAAAGTCATCAACTTTGGTCGACACAACATTATCAGTGATAGGATCAACCAAAAGGTTGACCTTAATAACCACAATCACATATGTATTTCATATTAAGAATTATCAAAGTATGGACTAAACTACTTACATCAACTGTCAGGACAACACACCCTCCTAAAATATACCAACACTACTCCTGACATCCACTCTTGTCTATTCTTGTCCTTTATTATGTACACTGTATGTCTACCTCTAGCTCTCATACCTGTCTTTCTGTATTCAGCTTACATGTGTGTTCACTGTCTCACTTTTACTCTTCTATGCCAAGTTTTATTTCACCTAAGCACAATCTACAAAAGTGGTTCTCAGCAGGGGTCCAGAATACCCATGTAGTCCACAAGACCCATGAGGGCCCACAAGATCCATGGGGGTCCACGTAATATTTTGCTGCTAAAACTTTCAATACGATTACAATACACAAGTTATTTCAACAATTTTCTGCTACAATTTCTAATAATCAATTATAAAAATATAATAGATTTTAAACAGCAAATGTTTGTTAGGGTCCAGAAGAATAAATTACGAATGAAAGGGGTTCACAAAGCAAACAATGGATGAGTATCAGTGATCTAAAAGAAGCACTCACAGACAGACACATTACTTCTGCTTTTACTTAACCATTTATT
>NC_043009.1:4697189-4714689 GCF_006345805.1 Octopus sinensis
AAAAATGCTATTCAGCTAGTGTTTAACCAGATTATACTGAAATATAATATTTCTCAGACAGAGATATGCTTTAGGGCTTGAACCTTAAAATATCTATGTATAAAGGCAAGAAATGAAGATTATCAGCAGAATCAGTATCTTAATTTCTGCATGTGCATGTGTCATTGTTTGTCTTGAAATACTGTCGCGATTTCTCACAGAATTTCACCCAAACTTTGCGCAGTGATCCAGAATCATCTGGGAAGACGATGAAGATTCAGTCATTTGATCAAATGGATTATCTGTTCTGAATTGCTGGTTGTGCGTTTCGTAGGTACATGTGCCCTTACCATAGTTGTCGGGCAGAATAACCGTGACACAGTGTGTAACGAGGCTGTACGTTTCGAATTACAAGTACAGACCACCGAACGGGCTGCTAAGCAGTTTTTGTTCATTCAGTTTCCCCCAGAAAGGAGTAGGTACAGTAGTTTGTTTAGATTTTCGAATATTCCGCCGACTTCACAGATTACGAGCTTGTGCAGGGTCTTTTGTATGTTTTGGAGAAGTGAGCTAATCCTATAAACTTCTTAAACTACTGGGCAGTTATTTTGGGCTGAGGTGTTTTCTGACTCTGAATATCAAGACCAATCATTGCAAAGCAGTATTTACTTTAATTAAGATGACTGTCCACAATGAGATATCCAAAGCAATGTTAATATCTAGCATTTGAAGCGACCGTAAGTCTTGTACACGAGTTATTTGCGTTTAAGAGGTGAGCAAGATGGACGTGATGTTAGGTAATCTTTTCTTGATATTTATACTGATTATTTCATTTCCGGGTTAAAAGAGTCAAGATTGGAATGACTCCACCGCGGAAACTTTTGACGATTCCGTTCATTGAATAAATGTAAATTTGTTGTAGGATATCTAGATTAAATACAGAGGACTTTTGCGTACTCTGTAGAAAGTGAGGGGTGAGCGGTGGTATCAACGGTGCAGGAATAGTGTTTTAGAGGTAACTGCAAGTTAAGTCGTTGTTGTATAAAAGAAAGAGTATGGGTGACAAAACTGAACACTGGGGCTCATAAGAATTGAGAGGAATGAGAGAGTAGAAAAGAAGAGAGAGAAAGAGGTGGTAAGACAAAAGTTGTTTCAGATTATACAAAGAGAGTGCTTTTTAGAGGGCGATGATACAAGGGACAGAAGTCGGATGGAGTGTATAGCTTGGTGAAGTTACCAGGAATTTCGAATGAAAAAGTTTAAAAACAGTCGAAAGGTTAGCTATGTTAAGAGCACATTACTGCATTGAGCAATTCTCAGTACTACGTGACTGTGAGAGTACATCTACAGTAAATCTGGTTTTATAAAACTCGTAGTGTTATTAATAAGGGAGAAGGTTTCAATTTTTAGTTAGAATAGTTGTATGTATGATAATTTTTCTAATTATTCCGACCAAATATTTGCCATTATCGGAATTGTTTCCTTATTACAATTGCTGCTACAATTACTATTTTGTAGAATATTTTACAAACTTCCTCTCTTAAAAACATAGTTTGGGCCCGTCAGGGCGATGATTCATAGATGTGATGTTTTGTTGTCACTTAAACCAACATACATAACGGAAAAGATCATTCAGAGCCTACACAATTAGCAGAAGTCCATTATATAACATTCGAATATCTAGTGAAACTGCAAATTTAAACACTCAGAAATCTACGAAATTTTCGTATTTGCTTAAGGCTATCATCGAAAAGGTAAAAACTCATCACGATTCTTAGTTAATGTCTATGAAAAAGCACTTCTTTGAAAAAGAATTCTATCCTGCTCTTTTATTTTCGTAGAAGAAAAATAGTGCTTCTGTGTACAAAGCCATAAAAGACGGTTTGCCACTTCTACTTTTGGTTTAGGAATTCTCATGTGGAACCCAAAGATCATTTGCCATTAACAAACATCACATTCAATGAAAGGAATACCAAATATTCATCAGCAGGTGGTTTGGAGATGAGACATAAAGGCCAGGTTGAAAATAGAAATTTTCATGCAATGGTTTCCATATTCATTATTCCGTTTAGCAGTGAAGCAATATTGTTAAGAATATAATTATGAATCTGAAATAACGTGGATTACACCTGCATTCCTCCCGAAAGAGTTTACGTACGACAAATATCACCATTTCATTCTGTGCACTCATTACAAGGTATAGATTCTAATATCAAAGCTTACAAAACTTCGAAATTATGTAAGACGAAACAGATGACCAGCATAATTTCTGAGGGACTTTCTATCATATTATAACCATGCTGTTTAAGAAATAGTTGCAGAAGCACACGTGTTCAATGTGATTAGGATGTACAGCATGCTCCCTTTCAATTACAGTGCAAAAAAAAACCTATGTCAGGGTAACTTTCATGTGAGAGACATTGTTTAGTTTGTTTTCAATCTTTTAAAGCTATATCAAGATGGACAGAATTTGACAATACAGCAACGCCTTTGCAATGGTTCATACTTGCACAGCTTATAAAATCAAGTAAATTTTGCGTCCCGTGGGCATTGCATAGTATATGAAACCTTTTAAGTGAACAGCATGTTGTTGAATGTTGAGAAAACTTCACGAAAGTGAGACAAAAAAGGTACCACAAATACTCATACCTGCTGATACATCATTGCTCCTACCAGAAGCAGGTAACTCTATTCTGACTATGAGGCTGCATTAGAACAAAGCATTGCACCTTAATACCCCTTGATATATTGTCGCGTATAGTTGATGAATTTCATTAAATTGTAGAACACCAATCTCTGGTTTAATACTCTTGATTAGGGTTGCGTAGCAAAGAACTGTGAAATTTGTATTATTTTTTTCAATTTCGTGCCCTACGAACAATTATTGGAAACATCCGTCTTTATTGTACTTATGTAACAGGCTTAACCGTCTTTATCTCTTTGAAACTCCTTGAAAAATGAGTGTTGAAATCATTTGCTTCTTTAATCTTCTTTAACCACTGAATTTTCAGCTGAGGGCACCAGAGCACCATAAACCCTAAGTATCTTACTATGCGTTTTTCTCTGGTGGTAATAGATGTTCTAAAGGTATGATAAAACCAATTTGATTTGGGCGGCACATCTATTTACTATCTCAAAATCTGTGCATACAGTAGCTCCCTGGATATAATACCAGGTTGCACAAGTAACAAAGAACGGTCCAAATATTTGGCAATAAGTAATCCAGTTATCATTTTGCTTAGTTTGATGCGGAAAATCGTTAATGTGAGGCCATGCCTATCAATATATATTCGCGCCGGGGAGATTCATTTCATCTCAAGTTGACAGCGAAATTATATTGGCATGTTCTGAGCATCTGAGACAATGAGAATATGTCACTTTATACTTTGTTCTTTGTGTATATATGGCACAATAAATTGTTACAGAGTCACACACAAGAACCCGGGGAATCCAAAGACTCAAGTACATCTCGCGGCGATCGAGAATAGCGTGGCTAAAGTTAGGATGTTGCCTCACTGTCGCAGCCTTCAACATGTCTTTTTATTTTTATTTTACTTGCTTCAGCCATATGACTGCGGCCATGTTGGAGCACTGCCTTTAGTCGAACAAACTGATCCCAGGTCTTATTTTTTGTAGGCCTAATACTTATTCTACCGTCTTCTTTTGCCGAACCGCTACGTTACGGGCACGGGTCCCTATTACAGTGATCGTTATGTATATGCTAAATGAAATACGGAAGATGGAATATACGAGAATTTATCATTAATCAAGACAATTGTTTCGACACATCTAGCATTGATCCCTCACGGATGGGACACCCAAATATTGGGTCAGGAGTATCAAGCGGTGCAGATGTATCTCATCAGGTGATAAATTGACACAGCTCATTAAAATAACAATTCTGCAATGTAACTTCTCGTGTTGTAGAAAGAAAACCAATCAGACGGAGTAAATATCTTCATTTATATGGAAGAGGAACAGTAAAATCGCAGATGGAAAAAAGAGAAACAAACACGCAATACAGCGAGAAAAGTATAAAAAATAACTGTTAACAAATATGGATGTATAAACGCCCTCGAGCAAGCTGCATGGCGCGAGTACACTCGCTCAAACACGCATCCACGAAAATGTGAGCATACGCACACGTGAGGTTTGATGCAATCACGATCACAAAACGAGTTAAGTATCTACTTGGTGTTGGTAAGAATGGGGAGGTTAAAAGTAAATTTAATTCATCCATACCTTAAAGTAAATGATGTTAACAGTTACCCAAAATGCATTCTCACTGAGTTATGCGAAAATACATTTACTTGCGTGGAGGCATCTTGAGAGTCTTTCAAAAATTCTATTAATGATCTTCTCATTAGTCCACAGAATATACAGGGATTCCTCGGAGCAGAGACGTCATTTGGTGAAAGACAGAAAGGAAACTGAAGGCATAGTAATACGAAACTAGGAGGGTAAATGTTGAAACGTCTTTCAGTTTCTGTCTATCAAATTCATTCTCAAAGCTTTATTCGACTCGAGGCTTTAGAAAAAGATACTTGTCCAGGATGCCACGCTGTAGGACTGAACGCCGAATCCCATGTGATTAAGAAGCAAGCTTCTTATCACACAGCTGCGCCTGCGCCTGTCAATTTGTTTTAATAAATGTATCGATGAAATTATAATGAAAATAATAGCTGGAGAGTCTAAAGTTTATTTGATGAACTTCCAACCATGATTAATTAATTAAATGAACTTTAAAAAAGACAAAACTTTAATGGCAATATATATTTTCTGAAACAACCTCCCCTAATCTTGATAAAAAAAAACAAAAAAAACGAGAGGATAGATTTACTGAAGGTTGCATGCACCACACGTGGAAATTATTCTGGGCAATTACTACGTTTTGAGTAACAATACTAACTCAGTATAGTCGGGCCCCATATTTCTATGGATTTTTAGGGTTTTTAACGTGCAACATTAGACTCTTTACTCGTTACTCTTTTACTTGTTTCAGTCATTTGACTGCGGCCATGCTGGAGCACCGCCTTTAGTCGAACAAATCGAACCCGGGACTTATTCTTTGTAAGCCCAGTACTTATTCTATCGGTCTCTTTTGCCGAACCGCTAAGTGACGGGGACGTAAACACACCAGCATCGGGTGTCAAGCAATGCTAGGGGGACAGACACACAAACTCACACACATATATACATATACATATATACGACAGGCTTCTTTCAGTTTCCGTCTACCAAATCCACTCACAAGGCATTGGTCGGCCCGGATCTATAGCAGAAGACACTTGCCCAAGATGCCACGCCGTGGGACTGAACCCGGAATCATGTGGTTGGTTAGCAAGCTACTTACCACACGGCCACTCCCGCGCCTATGGTAGTATGGTAGTATGTCCTTTGCCAACACCGTCCACTGTTTCCGAAAAGCAAGCGTCAGTGTGAGCAGGTCCCTACAATTGTTTTTAAGTCATAACGCGAAAAAATGTGTGTGTGTGTGTGTGTGAGTGAGAGAGAGAGAGAGAGAGAGAGTGAGAGAGAGAGAGAGAGAGAGAGAGAGAGAGAGAGTGAGAGATGAAGAAGAAGAAAGTGAGAATGTGAATAAGTCACTGTTTAACAAGTACTGTAGGTAACAACCCTGTAAATAGATTTCTAACTAAGTTGTTTTATATCCTCTTAAAATTGATAGGAACTTTTCACCACCCCACCTCTGTATGCCTGATGAATGCTATATTTGCCATCAACATGCAAAGCTACATTTGTGAGGAAAATTTGAATACTATCCATTGAGAATTGAAAAATATTCAAGTGGTCGGAAGAAATCGAAAACAGATTCGAAAACAGTAATCAGCATATCAGTTTGAGCTACATGTATTTTACAACAGATCAGAGACAGATCATCATGTAAGATGGACATATCCTACACCCACGAAACTAATTTGGAATCCAGTGAGAGTGTTCTTACGTGTATATATGCATGTATATATATGTAGTTAATCCAAACACAACAACGCGAGGACGTGGAACAAGTATAGTGTTATCGGACGCTCAGGAAAGGAAAGAAAGAGGGCGGATTTAACGTTTCGAGCGGAGCTCTTCGTCAGAAACATAGAAAAAGGAAAGATCCAAGAAAGGGAAGACGGAGAAAGAAAATCGCCAACGGTACACACGTGGTAACATATTGAAATATATATATGTATGCATGTATGTATGTGTGTATTTCGGATTAATATACTTGCATATGTGGAGGCGCGTGGCTTAGTGTTTAGGGTGTCAGCACCATGATCGTAAGATTGTGGTTTCGATTCCTGGACCGAGTGAAGCGTCGTGTTCTTCATTTCACGTTGCTCCAGTCTACTCAGCTGGCAAAAATGAGTAACGCTGCGATGGACTGGCGTCCTGTCCAGATAGGGAGCACATGCGCCATAGAAACCGGGAAGCCGAGCCTATGAGCCTGGCTAGGCTTGAAAAGGGCGCATTTTAAAAATATTTTTTATACTTGCATATAATTTTTGTCTCACAATATGCAAGAAAGACTGTTCGGGTTTGTTAATGGCTGGAGCGGCGGACAAAATGCCTTGCAACATATTAACGGCATAATATATACTGGGTTCAAACTCCAGCGAAATCAAGTTTGCTTTCCGTCTTCCTAGTATCGATAAAATAATGCACTAGTCAAGAACTGACGTCGTTTTAATCGATTAGTTTCTTCGTTCCAAAATTTATGGTTTTCAGTCTGATGTTAGAATCGAATATAATAAACAAGTGAGAATTTATATATTGCGAGTTGAAGTAGGATTATATTAAATAATATTGCCCGAATGAAATCAACATAAATATTTTGTAGATGGGAAATTGAAATCAATATTAGCTTAAATGAAAAAAAAAAAAACAGAAATAGAAAAAGATGAATAAATAAAAGTTGGGGTATAAATTTTTGTTACCTACGTATAAACCCTATGATTTTCTTTTTCAATATGTTGAAGTTTCATTCGTTTGATAAATATATTTTTCTTTCATGCTTTAAACTGAAATTAATATTCACTTCTTATACTCGAGAATTGATATTATGTAAGCGGGGAAAACAAAATTATTTTAAAATGCAGTGAGTGGAATGTCTTTTATGTACACAATAAACGTAATCTAGATTTACGTTATTCCTTTCCATTTTCAAATATATTAAATTCGTCTCTCTTTCCCTCTCTTTCTCTCGTCACATTTATATTGAAATACTAACCAGAAAAAAAACCCGTCATTCTTCAATAAAATATATAAGCCAACTTATTAACTCCTCGTGAAAATTTATATTTTAGTTTCTGAAGTAGGCTTTTTAAAAAAATAAATCATTCCGAAAATGATATGATTACTTTTCTCTTATTTAAGAAACCATAAATTGCTTTCAATATGTTAAGACAACAGAAGATAAAGCTAGGAAGCTACATTGGCCAGAAGAATATGTTTCAACAAGACTCTATCTGTTCTTATCAATGTAATTTCGTCAATGTCAACAAAAGGAAGGCTTTAACAAAATATTTGTTTTGCTTCAGTGACACTTATTTCCCCACTGTTCCTTTTTAAGATTGTAGATATATTTTATTTTCACGAGATGAAGCTGGAAAAAATATATAAGTATTTCTAAATAGAAAATATTTTCCTTCTATTCGTTGTGATATCCGTTCTAACGAACAACAAAATGCTACACTCATATATGCGCATACATGCAGTTACACATTCTCATATACATAATCATAGCGTTGTGGTATACACACAAGTAAATGTATCTCTATGCATACTCACAGTTCTATACATAGAGTACACACAGCCAAACATACATCATTATTTACATTATTTGAAGGAGTGTATTTGCTTAGAAATACAACAATGGCGTTCAACAAAGTGACTGCAAATTATATTCATACCAAATTGAGTTCTCGGTTCGAATTCTGCCGTGAGAATGTGGTAAGGAGCTTGCTTTCCAACCACATGGTTCCAGGTTCAGTCTCATTGCGTGGCATCTTGGGCAATTGTATTCTACAATAGCCTCGTGGGTGGGTTTGGTAGACGGAAGCTGGAAGAAGCCTATCATGTATATGTGTGTATGTCTTTACGTCTGTGCCCCCCCCCGCTTGACAATCGGTGTTGGCGTGTTTACGTCCCCGTAACCTAGCGTTTCGGTTAAAAACACCGATAGAATAAGTACTAGGCTTTACGAAAATAAGTTCTGAGGTCGATTTGTTCGACTAAACCCCGTGAAGGCGGTGCCCCATTATGGCTGTAGAAAAACAAGCAAAAAGTAAAAGATAGGCGTGTGCGTGGTTAAGAAACATGCTTTGCAAACACCTAGTTCCAGGTTCAGTCCTACTGCGCGGTACCCCGGGCAAGATGACTTCTACGATAGAGATGGGTTCATTCTATAAATTGTGTGTAATCATTGTAAAGCTGTCGAGAAATAAACACCACACGAAAACACAATTGAACAACGTATAAAAGTGAGTGGTAAATAATACCTAACCACTCATGAATAAATCCCATACTTCGGCCATGTTGTCTGTGAGAGCACCAACTCTTCGAAATTATATTTCCGATCATATAAACCACTTTGAATATTATTTTAGCAAGTTTAGATTTATTTTCTTTTCTACCGTAAGCCATTTACCATTTCTGTGGTGCTCCCCCAACACCTTTCGCTTCATGCCCTGAGGACGTGCTTGTTTTGCTTAATAGTTAATCCAGCGCTGCTTGTAAGTAAAATTAGAACACAGGACCCTTGTAAAACCATTTGAGTGGATTGTGTAACTAATTCAAAATGTGCTGTTTTGACGCAAATTATTTTGGCAAAATTGTCTGTCGCTGATTCCTCATAAGAATAGTCAGTTCAGGTGGAATTAGTTCAGTTGAACGAACGATGGAATGCTTAGTGAGAGAAATCCGCCATGTACCTGTTGTTATATTTATCTAACTAATGAAATAATTACTCTACAATATATATTTTATTCATAACCACATAAAGTATAGTGTGTGGGGAAAATATTTTCTCAAGCAATCATTTCTAAATAGTATTCAGATATTTCTGAAAGATAAACAATGGCCATGTTGCAATTTAGATTGATTTCAAAGTATCGAAACGTTTCCCTTCTTAATTGCGTGGCATCTTGGGCAAGTGTATTCTACAATAGCCTCGGGTCGACCAAAGCCTTGTGGGTGGGTTTGGTAGACGGAAACTGAAAGAAGCCCGTCACGTATATTACTTCAGGTTTCAACAGAAATTATCCTATGTTTTTAGATTGTTCGTTTTAAAGCTTAATTGTAATTAAAGAAGTGTCTAGAAAGTAAATTAAGCTATGTCATCAAGAATGGGAACAGAGAACAATCAAATCAGAATATATGGTCTTCAGTCAAGTATACAATACTAATATAGAGATTAAGAACTTTAATTAATTGTGAATAATTAAACTTTGATAATAGTCGTTGATCCATTTGGTTTCGAACATTTTGTTTTTAAATCTAGGTGTTTAAAACTCATCAAAATATTTAATAATTCCACTGGAAAGTGAACAATAACAAGTTATTGGCTACTTAAATCTAATAATTTTATTTCAACGGCAGTTCAGCTAAGTTGGGTGGGTGGGGTCTCTATGTGTTTGCTCGACCTCTGTTAGCAGCAGCATAGAAATTGTCTGCAAAATCACACACTACATCTTAAAAATAGAAGAACGCATTGGATATTATATCTGAATAAAGAAGACACATTAGTCATGACTAAACATAGTTCTCCTCGATTAGAACTGACCTCGGGCTGAACAACAACAACAACAACAACTCCATAAACAGTGGGACTAATATCTAAGATAGAACTTAAAGTCTGCAAATTCTTATAAACGTTGCAATCACAGCACTTTATTTCCTATTCATTATAGGTACAATTTGTTTGTTTTTTTTTTCTTTTTCGAATCTACAATGGTGGAATTGCAGAATTCTTTCAAATCTAATGGTCATATAAAATGATCGATTCCTGAAGTGCTTGTTTCTCTGGCATTTAAGAAATCGATAACTGCATGACCTTTCGTATTTCCAAGAGAAGAAATAGAAAAAAAAAAAAATTCTCCTATAAAGACATGTACCAAAGTTAGAGTATTAGTCAATACAATGCAAACAAGTGACGCATATTGCTGTATTAGGATAACATATGGAATCCTAATAAACTGGTAGTGAACTACCTTGGTCATAGTCTGTCCATAGAGAATTTCACAGCAAGGGTGAAAGTAATAAGTTTGAGATTTGTAGAGGTTAAGCATTTGGTTCTTACTTTTCGTCTGACAGTAAGGAAACGAAAAGAAGGGTAGATAGGCGTGAAAAGAAAACTTTAGCAATGTTACTTGGATTGGTGGTGACTGTATGGCCGAAAAATTCACATTGGGAGATTGGGTGGGCAGTGTGTTGTTGAGAGAGGGAGAGGAAGTGAAAGAGAAAGTGAGAGGTTTTGTAAGCTTCAGAAAAGCCAGGTGTGTGATGTGGAGGAAGGAAAGAAATGCTAAAGAATTATGGTGGGGATGAGAGAACAAGTATGTCATACGACTGTAAAGACCGGCATAAAAATTTCAAGGGAGGTGACTATAGAGAAACCATTAAGTGGTGGCATAGACACATATAATACAAATATTCATAGATGTAGGCATTTATGTGAATCGACGAGCAGAAATAGATTTACTTATTTTGTTTTAATTATAAATGATATAAATAACTTAGAATGAAGAAAAGAGAGAAGAAAAAGAACGAAATGGTTTTCGTTTAGTAGCACAAACAATTAGCAAGTTTCTTTGCTACTCTGTGCTAAAGAAGCATTTATAGAATTGATTTATTTCTTGCAGGTTGTTCATGAACACGAGTAATGATAATTAATCACCGAACATTATTAATCCTCTTAATTAGGTAATATGAAATTTTATTTAAATCCAATCTGTAGTTATTTCGAAAACATTCAAACTTATATCTTAAAATACATAATCATAAAACTAACTTCTAATTCCTAAAAATTACTGGCCTTATATCTATATTTGAAAACTTCATTATCATTATTCAAGCGGAATTTCGTTCACCTTTACGTTCTGAGTTCGAATTCGTCGATTTCAACTTAGCCTTTCATCCTATCGTGGTCGATTGAATAAGTCTCAGTCAAGCAATGGATTCGATGTAATCGACTATTCGCCCCCTTTGAAATTTCAGGCCACGTGTCTTTAATATTCAGAAGTATTATTATTATTACTAAACAGCAAGCTGGCAGAAGCGTTAACACGCCGAGCAAAATACTTAGCATTTCACGCTTCTTTTGGTTCTCAGTTCAAATCCCGATAAGGTTGACTTTGCCTTTCGGCGTTTCTGGTCGGTAAAATGAGTACCAGTTGCGCACTGGAGGTAGCGGTATCAGATTATCATCCTCCCTTCAAATGTCAGGTCTTGTATCTACAGTAGATGGGATCATTACTGTTGTTATCTTAATAAGATCTATTGTGATGTTATTATCAGATCTGTATGTGTGGCACATAGTAAAGCGTTGAGTCGTAGTGAATTTCGTCGGTTGATGATCGAGTTCAAATTCAGCCAGTCGGCTTCGACATATTAATTGGTCTGAAGGAAATATTTACTATATTAAGTTCAACAGAGTACAGTTAATCCAACGCATCATAAATGTGTGCAAATGTACAAATTATACCATGTATAATAAATTTATATATGGCCTCGTGGTCGACATCCGACCGAGGTTCACCAAAACGGATACCTTTAGGATCTTTGAACAATTCTTTACCACTCAGACTACGAGGAGGAGAAACAGGAGAGAAAGAAGCCACGTAATTTTGAAGTTATGTGCAGACTAAATCTGATCTGCTTTGTTCCTCTACCAAATAACTCGTATGCCACAAAGCTTATGTTCTGCCAGACACCTCACTTCCTTGTATAAGGAAGGTCAATCTAGGTACAAATGATGATGTGTAACCCAGTAAACTTGTCTCATAATCGGTCCGGTGACTAAATCGGCAATTCTACGAAGCCTGCTTCGTGTGGAGGGTGTTTGTTTCTGACACGTTTCAGAATGAAAAGCATTAACAGTCAACAGACGCCCAAATGTGAATGGGTGCGTACATTTACACATGATTGAGGGGATCTATTCAATTCGACGGACAGATTTTATAATTAATTTCTTTTAAAAACTAAACACTTTGAAACTACGGATACTAGTAGAATGTGTCACATAGAACAGCGTTTACTCTTAACGTTTTTGACAAAATTTTGTATTTTAGAAGTTATTTCGTGTTAAAATTGTTCGATTTTGGGTAATTTGAACTAATCAATGATGTGTATTCAGCTGAAGAAAATTACTGCTGCTGTTTGCGAACAACAACTTCCAGGTCCATACCAATGAAAGAGCCTCTACCTGGTTGCTCGACACGCTAAAATAGCAGCCAAAGTATCCCCTACCTAAATCACATACAGGCAACGTCGTTGGTCTGTCTCAGTAATAATTTTGTTGTTATTTAGCCTCAAATCAACCCTAATACAGCAATCCTATCATGAAATACATTCCAGCCTTCAGCAAACCATCTTTTTAGGGATATTCTTGGACATTACGTAATATGAATTTTTATTTAAATCCAATTCGTAGTTATTTCGAAAACATTTTATGTTTTCGAAATAACTACGTGTGATTTAGTTAGGGGAATAGATACTTTGGCTGCTATTTTTAGCGTGTCGAGCGAGTAGGTAGAGGCTCCTTCGTTGGTATGGACCCGGAAGTTGTTGTTCGCAAACAGCAGCAGTAATTTTCTTCAGCTGAATAAACGTCATTGATTGGTTAAAATTACCCAAATACGACAATTTTAACATGAAATAGCTTCTAAAATATCAAACTGTCAAAAACGTGAAGAGTAAACCCTGTTCTATGTGACACATTCTACCAGTCTCCGTAGTTTCAAAGTGTTTAGTTAAAAAAATCAAAAAAAAATCTGTCCGTCAAATGGAATAGATCCGATTGAGGTAACCATAAATCATAGGCATTTTATAGTAGAAGGAAAACATCAATACATATATATGCACACATATACATATATTTGCGTCCTCAGTTTGTTTCGTAAGATGTATTGGAGCTCACGAAACTTCTTTGTCAACAGTAATTTCTTACATTCGTTCTCCATCTTTATGGAGAACGAATGTGAGAAAGGGAAAAAATTACCTAAGTACAGGTGTCGTACTTCCTTTGTGGTATTTCCTTTCCTGACACTGAAAGCGGACCACGTCAAGTTCAACTCGCCGATATTTGACCTCAGAGTGCAAAGGGCCGGATTGAATACTACAAGTATTCACACACACACATTTCTATGTATATATTTATGTACGTATGGACGTATGTATGTGTGAGTATCTATGTTCTTTTTCTTCTTTCTTTTTACTCTTTGTTCGAATTTTTCTGAGAAGCAAGAATATTAGTTTTTAGCATAGAAGCAAAGTACCAACACTGCGATTTTGGAAACAACCATGGATTTTTTCGGTTTGAACGGCAGTTTTTAACATAATTTCTAGGTAACTAAAAACATTTAAACCTCGTATACTGGTAGAATGTGTTCATAAAACATCTTTTTCTCTTGGCTTTATTGAGAAAATTCTATAGTTTATAAGATATTTGTTCTTTTTTTTCTTCAATTTCTGCAATTTCAACCAATCAGTGACGTCTATTGAGTTAAAAAACACTCTGTGCCGTATGAATATGTCCCTCGTTTAAGAAACAGATCGGGTTTATTTACATTTGTGAAGAAAAAAAGATACCCTTCCCCCACCTCTAACCCTAACTAACCCTAACCCTAAAAGAGATTGAAATGCAATAGATCGATTTTAGGGTCATAATTATGGGTGACAATTTCATATGACACCGCTAGAAAAACTGCCGTTCAAACCGAAAAGATCCACAACAATTATAATTGTTACTGTTTCATGATGAACATAAGAAATGTCTAGTTTATTTTTGCAGTTCCATTTCCAGATTAAATTTGTAAATAGCGTTTTTAGCAGGTCACTTAAACATTTACTAACATAATCAAGTGCACCAATAATTAATGGGATACATTTGAAATTGCAGCCAGAGTAGAAAAGCATTAGATTTCCAAGCAGTTATCCATAAATATTTACTTTCTTCCTGATTTAGATTATGCTTTCCCACTCTTCAGGGTATTTAATATCCACGACTATAAATTAATTTTTTTCTTTTCTGTTTGCAATTTGTAGGATTTTTTATGCTGATGTTCCATCAATATTCTTTGTTTTTCAATGCATATATGTTTTCAGTAACAGGTGTGTTGTTTATATTTATTCCAGGACAGTCTTTTCTGTGAATAACATAGTGCATTGTTTTAGCAAGTACAACAGCTTAACGTAAATATAATCGATATTTACGGCTGTATCTTGGGAGTTTAAGGGTTTTATTTTCTCGTTTGTTCATTAAATATTTCGTAGCTTTCTACTGCTTCTGCATTGCAAAAGTATAAACTTCAGGGTTTGCCATGATGTAATGTTCATGAGGCCAGGAGAAGCTACACTTCAATTTAAGAATATCATCCGCCTCGTGTTTAGGGGAATCATACCTACGCATCACATTATTTTGTGGCACGCAGAATCTTTCTTTTCCAAGTATTTGCTGAGGTATACCACTCCTTTCCTTATCGTTTTACATAGGGAATCATTAGGGAATGAATGTTTCTTGAGGATTTCACATCCGACTCGCAGGATATTATTCACAGCATTTTTGAGCGCTTACTTGATATTGTCTCCCCAACATTGCTTGTCAACCGATGCTGGTATGTCCCCGTAACTGAACGGTTCGGCAAAAGACATCGAAAGAATAAGACGGCGAGCTGGCAGAAACGTTAGCACGCCGGGCGAAATGCCTTGTGGTATTTCGTCCGCCGCTGCGTTCTGAGTTCAAATTCCGTCAAGGTCGACTTTACCTTTCATCATTTCGGGGTCGATAAATTAAGTACCAGTTACGCACTGGCGGTTGATGTAATCGACTTAATCTGTTTGTCTGAACTTGTTTGTCCCCTCTATGTTTAGCCCCTTGTGGGTAGTAAAGGAGAAGAAAAAGAAGGCGGTGAGCTGGCAAAAACGTTAGCACGCCGGGCAAAATGCGTAGCCGTATTTCGTCTGCCGTTACGTTCCGAGTTCAAATTCCGCCGAGGTCGACTTTGCCTTTCACCCTTTCGGAGTCGATAAATTAAGTACCAGTTACGCACTGGTCTCGATATAATCGACTTAATCCGTTTGTCTGTCCTTATTAGTCCTCTCTGTGTTTAGCCCCTTGTGGGTAGTAAAGAAATAGGTATTTCGTCTGCTGTTACGTTCTGAGTTCAAATTCCGCCGAGGTTGACTTTACCCTTCAACCTTCTGGGGTCGATAAATTAAGTACCAGTTACACACTGGAGTCGATGTAATCGACTTAATCCGTTTGTCTGTCTTTGTTTGTCCCATCTGTGTTTAGCTCCTTGTGGGCAATAAAAAAATAAGAATAAGTACTAGACATTCAACGAATAAATCCTGGTGTCGATTTGCTCGTCTAAAGGCAGTGCTCCCGCATGGCCACAGTCAAATAACTGAAATAAATAAAAGAATAAAAGTATATAGACTTGCACACACACTCACACACACGCACACTCACACACACACACACAGACACACACACACACAGACACACACACACACACACGTACACACACTTATACAGAAGGGGATATATATTGTTTCATTGAACTTCCTGGTGCCAAAATTATATACTCTCCAAACAAGAACTTAATCATGATGATGCTGATGATTTAGTGCCGAACCGAATAGCATAGTAATTTTTGTTAAAGGAAACGACAATTGTTAAACTCGGCACCAGCAACTACTGAAGCGGCCTATGTGGGGGTTCTGTATAAGGCAGTGTAGTAGTTAGTTAATCAGTACACGCTAGGATGAGTCTAGTTAAGAGTGGGAGTCGGGTCATTAGTAAGGTTAAGTATGCCTTCGAGCCAAAAAGCGCAGAATGGGTCACTAAAACACACTAACTCTTCCATACAGAACAACTTAAATAAGTTAATATGTGCATAGCTTATTCAACCTTGAACGGAAGAAAATATAACTAAACAAAATAAAACGTGAACATAAACAGATAGAAATGAACGTTAAAAAAGGCATAAAACAAGGCGTAATATTTTTTTAAATATGTCAAAATAGTCTCACGAAAAAAAAACACAAAATGTAAAAAGAAAGTAAAAACATGATAGAACAAGAAAAAAACAAAGAAAATTTACTCAACGGTAACAACAAAAACAAGGAACAAAATAATTGAGCTCTTGAAGTTCGTTTATTTTTCTAAATTAACCAACACACACGCACACATGTTTATATATATATACATACATATATATGTGTGTGTATATAGGTGTATATATATATATGTATATATATGTACGTATATATGTATATATATATATGTATGTATGTATGTATATATATATATATATATATATATATATAATATATATATATATATATGTATGCATGTATATATATACACACATATATGTCTATGCACATATATAACAATAAACAAAGTATTGTAAAAACAAAAAAAAACTTGAAGCTAGACTTGTTGATGAGAAAGCGTGGTGGTACTTGTTGCATTTAGTTTTTAAGCTCAACACATTTTAAGGCAAACAAGCAACGCACAGCTCTGAACGATGTGTTATAATTAATGCTTATTTTACACCGGCATTGTTTGTAAAACATTCAAACAATGTGTCAAAATTGCCACCATATACATATACATCCATATATATGTTTATACAGACACAGACACACATACGCATGTGTATTATTGCCAACGTACCTGCCTGCTTACCTACCTACCTACCTACCTACCTACACATACACACACACATATATATATATATACACGTATATATAAATATATATACACATATACGTAGATATATATATGCACATATATATAATTATATATACACACACATGTATATATATATACATATATATATATATATATACACATACACATATATATATAAATATATATACACATATATGCAAATATATATACACATATATATATATAAATATATATACACGCATATATATATATATATATATATATGTGTGTGTGTGTACATATACGTATGTATTTATGTATGTGTGTGTTTCCATGTTTGTATGTGTTATTAGTCTGGGGCCAACTAATAGACCCCATTTGCATATGAAATTTCACTTCATATTCTTTGTGGAAGCAAACCTACACTGACAAAACGTATACAGACACACTGCCAAACAACAACAACAGCAGCAACAACAACAACAACAACACTAATATACAGACACTTATACCAAAAATGTTACAAAATGAAAAACAAAATAAACGGAAAGAAAATAAACTGAAGCATATGTACTTCTAATTAAGTTCGCTTTATGAAAGCTTTGCACACGAGAAAAT
>NC_043009.1:4722189-4734689 GCF_006345805.1 Octopus sinensis
TGACGTATTTGCGTCTGTTTTATGATGTTTGATTATGAAATAACCTTGATAAGTTTTCGCTGGGATCTGCGGTCTGCTTGAGTAAAACAAATGTATAATGGGTCGCAAGGAGCAAATATATCGAATTATCTTGAAAACAGAATTCCTGAACGAAATAGATGCAATGTCATAGATTCTGATAAAGAGAACAAACGCCAGGCAATTGTGTTGAACTGGCTTACGAATTCTATTTTATATAATACTAGCAGTATCGCCCGGCGTTGCTCGGGTTTGTAAGGGAAATAACTATATAAGCATTTTTAGAGAGTTATAGCCAAAACATAGCAAAAAATGCATTAAAAATGGAAAAAAAACGATGGTAAATTTTTTAAAAATCGTTGACTCATCGTAGACATTTTTAGAGAGTTACCTTCCGTTATATAATAGCGAAAAAAAGGCATTAAAATTTAAAAAATGATGGTAAATTTTTTAAAAATCGTTGACTCATCGTAGACATTTTTAGAGAGTTACCTTCCGTTATATAATAGCGAAAAAAAGGCATTAAAATTTAAAAAATGATGGTAAATTTTTTTAAAAATCGGAGACTCATCGTAGACGGGCGCTAATACCCAGAAGGGCTCGATATGAATCACGACTATAAGATACCCGGTTTTGGTTAAAATGCACCGCAAAATGTGGGAGTAGTTAGGAATCTAAATCGTAGGAGACAGACACACAATTTCTCTTTTATATATAAAGATTTCATACCGACTTCTTAAAGATGGTGCATGAGGAGAACGAAGGTCACTGACTTGGTGGAGAGAATGGTCGACCATATTCATCCGCGTATATTCGACTCATACTAGCATTAATATGCATGGAATTCTGGAAGGAGAAAAACGACCTCATCAGAATCCACATTTAGAACATTATGAGTGAGAAATAATAGAATATTGAAATTGGTCCGATGAAATACCCACTTTGACTATCCACATATATAAACAAATATAACGATTGGATAAGAAAAAAAGTACTATTAGCTACGTAATGAGAGATTAAATACCCGGTCGTTTGACTTGCTAGAAATACCAGTGAAATTTTCAAAGTTTCATATCCTTATGTTTCAAAATGTAAAGTATAACGTTTGTGTTACAGTTCTATATTTAAGAGATGAGGAATTATGTACAATATTTACAATATTTACATTTGACGGATATTAGTCCTCATCTAGTTTTTTGTTAACATAACGTTTCGACTGATATACCCTCCAAGCATTCATTAGGAGTCTTGGAAAAATTTCGAACCGGGGTTCTCATTCCTAAGGTATTTTTCGATGTTATTATTATTATTATTATTATTATTATTATTATTATTATTATTATTACTATTATTATTATTATTATTATTATATTATTATTACTATTATTATTATTATTATTATTATTATTATTATTATTATTATTATTATTCAGGTCACTGCCTTGAATCGAACTCGGAATCTTAGTAGCCCGCGCTCTCAACCACTATGCGCGTGGGCATATAGTGTTAACAACAAACAAGATGAGGACAAATATCCGTCAAATGTAAATAATGTAAGGTTTGTGTTGCCCTATTTACATTGTACTCAATCAAATGGGCTGATCACCAGTGAAATTATTTTGATCATAGATAAGATTGAACAGGGTTGCTCTATGGTTAAACAAAAAATGCAACAAACGGAACCAAAAAAAATACTACAAATATAGGCGTTGGAGTGACTGTGTGGTAAGTAGCTTGCTTACGAACCACCTGGTTCCGGGTTCAGTCCCACTGCGTGGCACCTTGGATGAGTGTCTTTTACTATAGACAAGGGCCGATCAAAGCCTTGTGAGTGGATTTGGTAGACGGAAACTGAAAGAAGCCCGTCGTATATATATATATATATATATATATATATATATATATATGTTGTGTGTGTGTGTGTGTGTGTGTGTGTGTGTGTGTGTGTGTGTATGTTTGTGTGTCTGTGTTTTTCCCCCAACATCGCTTGACAACTGATGCTGATGTGTTTACGTTCCCGTAACTTAGCGGTTCGGCGAAAGAGACCGATAGAATTAGTACTAGGCTTACAAAGAATAAGTCCTGGTTCGATTTGCTCGATTAAAGGCGATGCTCCAGCATGGCCACAGTCAAGGGATTGAAACAAGTAAACGAGTAAAGAGTAAAGAGACAGATGACAAGGTCGAAAATACTAATAAAAGAAGTAAGAAAACTCCTAAGAATTTCGATTGCCTTAAAAGGAAAACCAGTATTTAAATTCCTACTGTCAATAAAATTCTTCCACTAATCGGAAAATTATTTTAGCCATGGCAAATATTCACACCGAGTCGCAGACGTTCGCTCGTGTATCGCCGACATATAACAACCATCAATGATTTTGTTGGCTATCACCAGTTCCAATCTACAGCGCACACAGTTTAATGTCAAAAGAACGGCGCTCACCACATATCCTTTGTTACATATGAACGATGCTTCAACCTATCATATGACCATACTGCCGACTAAACTCTGATGACTTGTTTGTTGTGAGGCTGTCTGTCAATGTGGCATCCTTTCGACTATTAAGCCTAATTCTGTACTCTAATTAGTATTAATGTTTCATTTCAGTCATTCCTGATTGAGTAAAACTATTCATATCGTCTATCATATATTTCTACTAATATTTAGTAATAATTTATTCAATGCGCCCATTTGTTTCACAAGACGCTAGCTTGCAATTTAGGCAATATTTGGCCACTATTTCTAACAAGTTTAGCAATGTATATTGACGTGTTGATCAAAAAGAAGATAGAAAAGTAGACACAGCCAGGATAATGCAACAACTGCACTTGAACATTTATAGGTGATAAGATGCATAAGGCAGGACAAACACACATACACTGCGCACGGACAGACACACATATGTACGAGCGCGCACAAACTTTTGGACAATATTTTTATTAATTCCAAGTAAAATAAAGTCACTTCAACTTCCTAAATTTTTAAATGCTTTCTTCAATTCTCTTGCATTCTTATGAAGAAAGTAATGAGAAACACGTATGAAACGTCTTTGTCTCGTAGACGAATATTACATTTTGTGCTTATGAGAAAATTCACATACTGAAGGAAATTTTGAGAAGTGAATGGTTAGTTATTTATCGCCAATATTCCTAATACTGGAAATAATTAATAATTGATGCCATATTGTGCGATGTTCCTTTTCTACTCTAGACACGAGGCCCAATAATGTTTGGGGAGGCGGGGCAGTCGATTAGATCGACGCAAGTACGCAACTGGTTATTAATTTATCAACCCTGAAATGATGAAAGGCAAAGTCGACCTTGGCGGAATTCGAACTCAGAACGTAAAGACAGAGGATAAACCTATTTTTTTTACTACCCACAAGGGGCTAAACACAGAGAGGACAAGCAAAGACAGACAAACGGATTAAGTCGATTACATTGACTCCAGTGCGTAACTGGTACTTATTTAACCGACTCCGAAAGGATGAAAGGCAGTCACCCTCCGCGGAATTTGAACTCAGAACGTAGTGACAGACGAAATACCGCTAAGCATTTCGCCCGGCGTGCTAACTTTTCTGCCAGCTCACTGCCTTAATCTATATCGTTTGCTATTTATATGGTTTCTACCGATACTGCAGTTACTCCCACATACATTATTACTGTAACCGTTTTATATTAGCAAGGTAGTCTCTATTGTTATATCATCTGTCGTTGAAGATGTCATAACTACTGCCATTCCTCTCCGGCAATCACACACAAATCCTATAAAATTTTTCTTATCCATTCTCCAGTTGGTCTACTTCAGTCCAACCAAATAATTTCCCATCAATCAATTGTATACAATACAATAAACTTTGATAAATTTAGGCACACACCATGGTATAATGCTAATAGTTCGAGCTCATAAATATTTTTATCACTAAAGTAATTGTACAAACGATCAAACATTGTACATATGACTCAGAAAATCCATGCTCACGAAACACTTAATATGGAAATACCATTATCTGATTGATTTCAATATGTATTTTTTTTCCTGCAGAATATTTCTAGTAAGGCTCTCTAATAGCGAACACTGTATATGTTACTTCTAATTGAAGTGTAAGTGAAAACAAAATGTGTTTTGTTATTGGTGGTGGTCTTATACAGAATAAATTTTTCGAACGAAAGTTCAGTTCGAAACGTCTGTGTCCTCTCGTCCAAGCAGTATATACATTCTTCCAAACTTAACTAATTCATCTATTCACAGCTATATTTTAGTGTAATACAGGAAAATATAGTGCCCGAAAAAACACCCTTTTCTATGTGACCGACAGAAAAAAAAAATATATCCAATACGACTAATAAAAGGGAAGTACGGTAACTCTGCAAATAAAAAAAGGAAAAAAAAGACAACGAGGAAAAAAACATCAAAATATAAACAACAGAAATAGTATTTTGTTATTGCAATCATTATGATTATCAATCTGTTCTTGTTGTTACCAATATTTTTTTTTTGAGATTATTATATTATACTCTTTCAATAATTATGTTTTAAAATTTCTTTATAGTATTTTTTTTTGTAAAAGACTGTTTTCTTCTTCGAGATTACGTATAACTTCAAAATCTTTATGCCGTCTGTGAATTATTCTGCCTTTTAAAATGAAATGAAACTGAAATACGAATGCATACATACATATACATATATACATACAAATCCATCCATACATGCATATATATATATATAATATATATATATTATATATATATATAAATATATAATGTATATATATAATATGAATATATAGATAATATTGATATATAAATATGTATATATATAAATATATCACATGTATATATATATGTATGCATATATGTATATATATATATGTGTATATGTATATATATATATATGTGTGTGTGTGTGTATATATTTGTGTATATACATACATAATATGTACATATATTCGTATGTATATATATATATATACACACACACACAAACATACTTGCGTATACACGCGCAAATTCACAAACACATATAAACACTCACAAATATATTTTTTAGCGTATGTTTTCGATTTTACTTTTATGAATTTTAATATATTGTCGCTTCGTTTTTTCCTGTTTTTTTTAAATTCTTTATTTCGTTTATTTTTTTCTCGTATTTTCTTCATCTTTCCATCTCTCCCTAAGTATTTTCCAATTTTTGCTGCCCGATATTAAGTGAAATCAGAAAAAAAAAATTCTATTACGTTTTTCCTGAATATAAATTGAAGGAAGCAGAAGCAAAATACATTTATATAAACACATTTGACACATTGTAATTATATCGATATATATATATATATATATATATATATATATATATATATAATATATGTATATATATATATATACAAGTATATATTTATATATATATAATAGAGATATATACTTATACATACATATATATAGATATATATATAATTTCTAATATACATATATTTTATTTATATATAATATACATATATAAGTTATATACATATATATATATATTTATATATATATACATATATATGTATATTCATATATATTTATATACATATATACATATATATTCATAAATAAATATATATATATATACACATGTATACATTTTTGTTCAGTAAATATTATTTGAAACCAAAGTAGTGTAGACTTTCAAAGTTATATACATAGATTTAAGTATTTTCGCAAGAAATGACAAGAAAAAACGGAAGACAAAAAAAAAACTAAAAAGAAGAAAAGAGCAAACGAAAGATTAAGAAAAAGAAACGGAAAAATGAAATTGTCAAATATATTTTTAAATAGATAGCAATGAAGTAGCGGCTTTAACAATAACAGCAATATTAGTGATAATAGAAAAAGCAATAATAGAAATGATGCTGCTGCTGCTGCTGATGATGATGATGTTGTTATACAAATCTTGTATATAGAAGCGAGTATATAGTGTGAGTATTTAATACGTTTAATTCAATAAGTTTAATCACATATCACGTGTGTGAGTAGACGTGCGTGTATGTGTGTAGTGTATATGTATATGTGTAGTGAGTATGTTGTGTAGTGAGTATGTTGTGTGTTGTGTGTGTGGTGTGTGTGTGTGTGTGTGTGTGTGTAGATGGTACGTAATTAATGATATTGCAATGTAACACGTTTTAGAATTTCTGTTATCTATTTACATATATGTACGGTACAGATATATGCAGAAACATTGTGTGTTTATATATATATGTATATATATATATATATATATATAAAGGGTAAAGACCCCCTTCGGTCATGAATGACCATGGGATTGCACCTAGAAAGTTACCTTCCTAGATACAAGTCCGGGCAAGTTTGTTTATGGAAGGCCAGCAGTCGCCCATGCATACCAGCCTCCCCTCTCCACGCCACCAGTGTTATCCAAGGGAAAGACAAAGGTCGATACAGCTTGGCACCAGTGACGTCGCAACTCATTTCTACAGCTGAGTGAACTGGAGCAACGTGAAATAAAGTGCCTTGCTCGAGAACACAACACGCAGCCCGGTCCGGGATTCGAGCTCACAACCTCACGATCGTAAGCTCGACGCTCTAACCACACTGAGCCATGCGCCTTCATATATATATATATATATATATATATATATTATATATATATATATATATAATAATACATATATATATATATATATATATATATATATATTATATAATATATGTGGTGTGTGTATATATGTTCTATATGTATGTATATGTATGTATATGTATGTATATATATGTATATATATGTATATATATATATATTTGTGGTTGTGTGTTTTATATGTATATATATGTATATATATGTATGGATATGTATGATATATATGTATATATATGTATATATATATATGTATATATATATTCATATAATATATTACATATTATATTATATATATTAGCAGATACACACACACACACATCTATATATATATATATTACATAATATAACATATAATGTCCACGTCCGAGTTGCTGTGTTTGTCCCTTTTTTCTGTGTTTCTTGTTTGGATAACTATAGATATATATAATATATATATATATATATATATATAATTATAATATATATACTATACATTATATATACATATACATATATATACATATATATATATATATATATATATATATATATATATATATATATATATATATATATATATATATGAGAGGGAGAGGGAGAGAGAGATAGACCGATTGATAGATAGATAGACAGCCAGACAGACGGACAGGTATTTACATATCCAAACGCGAGAATTTTTACATAGACTCGGACAGATCCAATATTTGTTGGATTAGCGGCTCATTCACATATAACATTCAAATATAGAGGACAGCTGTGCCTTGAAACAGGCAAGTAAGAATCAAAGAGATCATATAACTCTACCATATAACTTCATTTATCTAAATTAGTTTATGGTTTAACAATAGTGTCGAAATAATGCACGAACCAACAGACTTACAATAGCCATGGACTGTAATTAAAATGTCATGAAAATCCTAGCTGATAATTTCTCAATTAAAGGAATAAAAGTTTAGAAGCTGTCAGCAACCCTCATCCTATCCTATCCATACTTATGTTAAATAACTGGTGGATCACATACTCTGATGTGATCTATGTATGCATTAATAACATTATACTGAAGCAGCGGCCATTAATGTTAAACCTTATTTGCGTTATTTTTATACCTATGTGATAATGAGGGCCAACACCAGAGTCAGATCTACAGTTTCAATTGGATTTATTACTTGTATATCTAAAGTATCCTACCAATACTTGTCTTCAATGATGTTTACCTCACTGTAAGCTCTATGCTATTGCAGCTAGCCATCTCTGGCTTCCTTCGCGTTATTGTGCCGTGTCTCTTCTCTTGGTTGTTGGTTTCCCAGAACGTACGTCAATATAGATATGTTTTTTCGGCCATCTTGGGAACGTCCGAACTACTCGTACACTCGTTTGCGGCTCATACGCCCCTCTCCACGCACTTTCTGCAACTTTGCATAGGCCTCTGAGCAGGTAACGCCATGACAATTTTCTCTGTTATGGTCAATGCGGCGATCACACTCTACACACCTTCATTCCAAGCACTTGCTGAAAAAAGTAGATGTGAGCTAGAACGTTAAAACTTAGCGTGCGTGCACAGCGGAGTTCATGGTCAATCGGTGCCAAGCGGTTTCCCTCTGCGTACTTTAGCTTCTTTACAATGGCACCATGCCGGATACTTATTGATCAGACCTCATATATATATATATATATATATATATATATATCTATTATATATATATATTATAGGGAAAACGAAGACAGGTGGTGTACAAAACAAACAGATGTATTAGTATAACGCTCAGGAATAGAAAAAGTCTTTTACGTTACGAGTCTACGCTCTTCTACAGAAAGGGACACAGAAAACAAGGAGAAAAATTGTGTGTAGTGGCTAATGTGTGTGTGTGTGTGTGTGTGTGTGTGTGTGTGTGTGTGTGTATTTGTGTATGTGTATGTGTGCTTGTATGTAGGCGTGTATATTTGAATGAGATATTTAGATAACACTCAATAATAACCACTTCAGTTACTTTTCAAGAACTTCATTTTTTTTTTATTCTGCTGTAAGTACAATATTGTGTTTTTATAACATACTCTAATTCTCACTTTTAATAATTCATTGTTGACAAACTCTATTTGACAATATATAATCGGAATTGGGGAAGATACGTATGTTCAATTTACTTCGAAGCCAAATGAGATGAATCTTGGCTTCAGTCACAATAATGTTTCAGACGTTGTAAACTATTCACGTTTTCAAGTGTGAGGCGATTTTTGATGTTTGTTTAGTTTTTTATTTCAATTTTGCAGGTGTTTTTTTCCCTCTTGGATATTATGAGATGAATGCAACTCGACTATAAACAATATTCATTCGTAATGTTCGTTAATATAATTGAATGTAATTTGAGGAACAGAATAAAGTGTGGAATCATACTGAATCGCTAAGAAATAATGTATAGAAAGGAATTTAGGTTGAACGAAAGGAAATATGCATTCCAATCAGTAACACCTTTAGATCTTGTCAGTAGTTAATTTACATATATTTATGTACCTATTATTGTGCGGTGAAGGCACATGGCTCAGTGGTTAGAGTGTCGAGCTTTTGATCGTGAGGTCGTGAGTTCGAATTCTGGACCGGGCTGCGTGTTGTGTTCTTGAGCAAGTCTCTTTATTTCACGTTGCTCCAGTTTACTCAGCTGTAGAAATAAGTTGCGATGTCACAGGTGCTAAGCTGTATCGGCTCCTTTGCCTTTCACTTGGATAACATCGGTGACGCGGAGAGGGGAGGCTGGTTTGCGTGGGTGACTGCTGGTCTTCCATAAACAACCTTGCCCGGACTTGTGCCTGGAGGGTAACTTTCTAGGTGCAATCACATGGTCAGTCATGACCGAAGGGGGTCTCAGCATTATTGCTTGAATCTATGCCTGTGCATAGATTCACATAAGCATGAGGACGTTTATTGGATTATATATTTATATGAACATTTTACAAAGTATATATACTTTATTTGCACATCTATGTATTTATATATAGATATGTACATTTTGTGTGGGTGTTTATTCATTTAATTTTTCTTATCGTGTCAGGTTTGTTTCTACCTTTGTTTCGTTTTAATCTAAATCAGTAACTGTTACCCTACCTCTATTTTCTTCTACCGACAATATGAGTAATACGACAATTTCAAATCAATTAATTGTGTATCAGAGTAAAATAGTTATACGTATAATGACACTTAATGCCATTGCGGAGCACAGTTAAATCATGAACTACATGTGAAATCTACAGTTATCAGATTTCTAATTCAAAGGCGCAGGAGTGGCTGTGGGGTAAGTAGTTTCCTTACTAACCACATGGTTCCGGGTTCAGTCCCACTGCGTGGCACCTTGGGCATGTGTCTTTTACTATAGCCTCGGGCTGACCAAAGCCTTGTGAGTGGATTTGGTAGACAAAAACTGAAAGAAGCCCGTCGTATATATGTATATATGTATATGTGTGTGTGTATGTATTTTTGTGTCTGTGTTTGTCCCCCCAACATCGCTTGACAACCGATGCTGGTGTGTTTATGTCCCTGCAACTTAGTAGTTCGGCAAAAGAGGCCGATAGAATAAGTACTAGGCTTACAAAGAATAAGTCCTGGTGTCGATTTGCTCGACGAAAGTCGGTGCTCCAGCATGGACACAGCCAAATGACTGAAACAAGTAATAGAGAGTAAAGAGTAATATTCAGAACGGAAATATCCCTATACAAATCCCTTGTTTTTTTTAATGACACTATCAAATATTGTCAATCCTTACAAAAGTTATGAGAAATACTCAACGACTTAACAGCAAATATTTTCAATATGATACTATCTAGAGATGCAAAATATCTTTGGCAAAATAGATCTTCGATGTTGCAAACGTATGCAATGAATTCCCAACAAATCGTCTTAAAACATACAAAAACGCTTCAGTCAAACCATTTTTGTTTCTTTTTCAAAGATTTCTAGGGTGTATTAATCTTCTAAATAACCTGAAAATCTAAAGCTATGCTCTACTGATAAGAAAAGAAAATAGTCTGCAGATATCAAAATCTGGTTCATTTATCAGCAGGTTAATGGAATTTGCTTATTGTAGAGTAGGTAGCACTTGTTTATAATTGAAGGATTTTGCCAAGCAGTTTCCTACAGTTCGTAACCTAAAGTTTAAGATAAATGCGTAGGACATGGAGGATAGATGAGGTTAGGAAAATTTTATGTGTCGTCAGTACAAGCTGGGCTTTAACCATATCAGTGGTCAATCAAAGCTAACATGTAACTATTGAACTACAATATGTGGAGGCACATGGCCTAGTGGTTAGAGCAGCGGACTCGCGGTCGAGGGATCGCAGGTTTGAATCTCAGACCGGGCGATGTGTGTGTTTATGAGCGAAAACACCTCAGCTCCACGCGGCTCCGGCAGAAGGTAATGGCGAACTTCTGCTGACTCTTTCGCCACAATTTTCTCTCATTCTTTCCTCCGGCGTCTTGCAGCTCACCTGGGACGGACCGGCGTCCCGTCCAGGTGGGGAACCTATACGCCAAGAAAGCGGGAAACCGGCCCTTATGAGCCAGGCATGGCTCGAGAAGGAACAAACAGCAACTACAATATCTGCATCTCCCCCCCATATTCTCCAATAGTGGCCTCAGTTTATTGCACCAAATTCATTAAGCAGCAACTACTACATCAGCAACAACAAAATCATCTACAAAAAGAACAACAAATTTGCGGAATGAAGTCACTGAGTTAGTTTGTAATTTTAGGATAAAAAATTTTTGAATTTTTAGAAAGGGCGTTGATAGAGATTTTAGCTGCTGAATACATCTCGCTGTAATATTTAGAATTTGCATCACTGACCAAGGGGAGAAAGGTAGATATTTTGAGAAGTATTTGTTTTCATTTGTACTAGGCTGAGGTTCAGGATTTATATTACGTATAATTCAAGGATAGATGGAAGAAATATTCACTGAAGGATATACTTTGCACAGTAGACCTACTAGTGTAAATGAAGTGGATTATAGTCACTTCTATTGACTTGGTAATATAGAGCTTGGAAGAGCAGCAGTTGAGCCGGATGATAAAAAAGAAGTGAAGAATATCTTCGGCGTCAATAATTCAGGATGCAGATGGTGTTTAACGACAGCAACTTTCGTAGAAGAGAAATTGGATGAGAGAAGAGAAAGAAGAAAAGCAGGCGGAGGAGAAAGGTAGAGCAAGAGAGATAAAGATAATTGCACACGACTTGGAAATCTCGTTACATTCTCTGTTGTTCGGCCATTGAATGCGATGAGCTAAAATAACTGAACACTTTAGAGATTCATATACAATGTTATGGCAGTATTTCTGCGACCCTCAGCACCTTTTTCAAATTCTGCTTTTCTTTCTTTCGCGATCGAAAATTAAAGTACGACTTAATGCGAGTAAATTGGAAAAATCTATATAGCGTCGGACGAGCTATTGTGGGTAAATCTTCTGCCTATGTGCATCCTGAATTCAATTACACACTTCTAAATTCACACTAGACTTCTATTCACCTCGAAATCGCCAGCCTTGCACCAAAATTCGAAACAGATATTTCTTGTATTCTTTGAGGCAGCGAGCTGGCAGAATCGTCAACAGGCCAGACCAATTGCTTAGCGGCATTTCGTACGTCTTTGCAATCTGAGTTCAAATTCCGCTGAAGTCCACTTTGTCTTTCACCCTTTTAGGGTCGATGAAATACGTTGCATTTGAGTACTATGCTCGATGTAATCGGCTTACGCTCCCACCCCAAAATTCAGGCCTTGTGCCAAAATTTGAAATCAGTATTTCAAATTTATAAACACAGTAATAAACACAAACTTCAAAGGTGTCCAAATCCTTAAGCAAGGGCTCATATTTTTAGAATCTTGCTGTCAATGT
>NC_043009.1:4739689-4744689 GCF_006345805.1 Octopus sinensis
CTGTTAGAATGCTTACAACGGTCTTATATTTTATGTTGTGCCACACTTATACAACAGGAATTCCATTTCAAAGACATAAATATCTACCATAGGAAATATATCAGTAATGAGGTGGATAAGACACCAATATCATACAATATGGTCACTTTTAACTTTTAAATACGCAAATATGATCTAGAAAAAAAGTAAAAATACTATAAGCATATATATATATATATATATATATATATATATATATATATATATATCTCACGTGATCCTGACCGACCAACATCAGATGTTGCTACACATCGCTGGTCACAATGCGTTTGCATTGTTTTAGCCTTCGAACGACGTCACCCCACTGGCTAAGCGAGCAGGCCAACAGAAAAAAGAGAGAAAGAGTGGTGAAAGAGTACAGCAGGGAGTTTCAACCCCTGCCGGAGCGTCGTGGAGCTTTTAGGTGTTTTCGCTCAATAAACACACACAACGCCTGGTCTGGAAATCGAAACCGTGAACTGCGAGTCCGCTGCCCTAACCACTGCTTATATATATAGCCAAATCGAAATATAACAAAACAGCAAACGTCAGAAGGATGTACACATGGAATGTATTAGTTTGACGCGCAGTATAAGATGGAAAATAGAGGAACTGTACAACATTTTGAGCATGGCTCTTCGTCAGGAGAGGACAGAGGAAGGGTTTGGTGAAGGAATGTATATATATTATATATATATATATATATATATATATATATATATTATATATATATATATATATATATATATATATATATATATATATATATATGTATATATATATATGTATATATATATATGTATGTATATATATGTTATATATATATGTATATATATATATATGTGTGTGTGTGTGTATTTGCCTGTCTGTCTATCTATCTATCTATCTATCTATCCATCTAATTTTACTGTTGATAAACAGAGTATGCGAGAGTACCGTTACTTAAGACCTGAATCATTTCATAGTAAATAAACAACGACAGATAAAGTACGTATACGTATAAAACAGGACGGGAGACATACACTGAGGATCCCTAATTCTTCATCATCAGTTATCAACCAAATGGTAATACTCGGTTTCGCACCTTATATATATATATAATATATATATATATAAATACATTATATATGCATACAACATATATATATATTTACACATTATATACACATACAAGCACACACACATATGAGCGGCATAAATAATTATAAAATGTAGCTACTCGAATAGTAAGGTAAATGAATAACAGCTTCATTTTATCAGTTAAGATCTAAGAGCAATGTACTTGGAGGTGTTACGTGTACTGTAGTGTAATTGACACAATATCAAAGATATGATAACCAGCATAGTACGTACATCGCATAGTATGGGAGGTAACTGCATTTCGCTATCACTTGACTGACATTACTATCTTAAGCCATAAATTCTCTTTTTGTTATTGGGTAGTACTTATTTCACATTTCGTGTAAGTCAGCTCATGAGAAACAAATCAGGAACATTTCTGAGAGTTTGGTCTGATTGAGACAAAATTCCCAGACGAGTTGCCAGTTTTCCTGACATCTAGAAGTACTGGAGTGTGAATAATTAAGACTGGCATTGAAATACACAACTACGCATATGTTGTCGATTTGAATTCAATACATATCGGCCGGTAATATTATTCAATGTCAAAGCGGCGAGCTGGCAGGAACATTAGCACCTCGGGCGAAATGCCTAGCGGTATTTCGTCTGTCTTTACGTTCTGAGTTCAAATTCCGCCGAGGTCGTCTTTGCCTTTTATCCTTCGGGATCGATTAATTAAGTACCAGTTACGCACTAGGGTCAATATAATCGACTTAATCCGTTTGTCTGGCCTTGTTTGTCCCCTCCATGTTTAGCCCCTTGTGGACAATAAAGAAATTAGAAACGTTAGAACACCAGGTGAAATGTTTAACGGCATTTCGTCTGTCTATACGTTCTGAGTTCAAATTACGCAGAGGTCGACTTTGCCTTTCATCCATTCAGGGGTTGATAGATTAAGTACCAGTTGCGTGATGGGGACGATCTAATCGACTGACGCCCTCCCAAACTTTCGTGCCTTGTACCTAGAGTAGAAAAGAATATCATCCAATGTCCATATTGTGATTTTGCATCTAGTTTAAACACATTATCATATATAAAATAAAAGCGATGTGTTAGAAAATACTAAGGATTACCGAACAAATTATTTTACGGTATTACTTTACTCTACTTTCTCTTTGGTATATATTGGAATTCCATTTTGAAATTGTCTTTTTATTTACATTTATGTTTTTATTTTTTCTTTATCTAAATCTTTTCCTTAGTGCGGTTAGTTTTTTTTACTTTATATTTTATTGATTCTTAATGTTTTATGTTTTATCTTTTACTTGTTTCAATCATTAGACTTCGACCATGCAATTTTTCGTCAAATGAATCGATCCCGATAATTATCTTTTAAAACCTGAAGGTATGTTACTATCGCTCTCTTTGTGCCGAACCGCTGAGTTACAGGGATGTAAACACATTAACACCGATTCTCAATCACACACACACACACGCACACACACACACACACACATACACACACACATGCACATACATATATACGACAGGCGTCTTTCAGTTTCCGCCTGTCAAACCCACTCACCAGAAAAAGAACTGGAACTGAATCCAGAACCATTTGGGTGGGAAGCAAACTTCTTACCACACAGCCACGCAACTTTCTATAATTAGAAATACATTTAAATTACGGAGATGTACTTGCATAGCAAGTGACCTGATCTGAAAACAATTGCAACGTGGAAGGTGTTTATAATCCATTTAAGAAACACACAAACACCAGTAGATTCACTTCAACACTTAAATTTAATTTGCCAAAATATTTTCGTCGCTTTGAGACTGCGACCTGTTCACTGACAAAATTCCGTGCTGCATCATTTAATTTAGTTTCCTGTCAGTTGTCTCGTTAACCAGGTCCTCTTTGTTTGGTTCTGAATAGTTTTTGTAGTTTCTCTTTCGATGCACGTATTATACATCTTCCTATCTTTGCTTTCGTCCTTTCGGAGTCGAAAAATTAAGTACCAGTTGCGTACCGGGGTCGATCTAATCGTCTGACCTCCTCCCCCAAAATTTCGGGCCTTGTGTCTAGAGTAGAAAAGAATATTTTAAGGTGGCGAGCTGGCAGAAACGTTAGCACACCGGGCGAAATGTTTAGCAGCATTTCGTCTGTCTTTATGTTCTGAGTTCAAAGTCCGCCGAGTTTGACTTTACCTTTCATCCTTTCGTTACACGTATTATACATCTTCATGACTTTGCCTTTCGTCCTTTCAGGGTCGAAAAATTAAGTACCAGTTGCCTACCGGGGTCGATCTAATCGCCTGGCCACCTCACCCAAAATTTCGGGCCTTGTGCCTAGAATAGAAAATATTATACGTCGTCCTGACTGTGGCAGGATACGTATATTCTAGCTATACCAGTGTTAAAGCAATATGTGTTGATGGCCTTGAGCCAGCTTTTGAAACAATTATGATTATTGCTGTTGTTAATTCTGCTTCTATTGTTACGATTAGTTTTTGTTGTTGTAGTAGTAGCACTAGTCGATTGTTTTTGTTTTTTCTTTGTTGTTATCTAGTATTACTATTCTTTACCTCTATCGATTTATTAATGCCTTTATTGTTAAAGTTGACCTCAACAATTTACTCGATTTAAGTCACCCTCCACCACTCTTTTATGTTTCTATTCTTTTTTATTTCACTTTTGAAATGTCTCCAAGGTTTTAAATACGTTGAACCAATGAATCAATAACCTACCCACATTCCATCTTTTTCTTCATCATTACCGTTACTATTATTGTTGCTGCTATAGCTATTATTATTGTTGATCTTGTTATTATTACCATTACTACTACCACTACTACTTGTAGTAGTTAGGTGTCGAGGTGGCAGAATTGTTAAAACACCGGGCAAAATGCTTAGTGGCATTTCATTCGTCTTTACGTTCTGAGTTCAAATTCAGCCAAGGTCAACTTTGCTTTTCATGGTTTCAGTAACAGTGAAACACGGGGGTCGAAGTAATCGATTACTCCCCTACCCCCAAATTTCAGGCCTTGTGCCTTTAGTAGAAAGGATTATTATTATTATTATTATTATTATTATTATTATTGAGATAGTGAGAAAGCAGCACATGCCATCAACGTGCGCTAGGGTACAAATATATGAAGCCCAATATACCCATCATGACTACCCATCATCACAAACAAATGTACGCGCCATGAAGCCCTCATATCAAGATAACAGCGCATGACCTTGCAAGTTGAGCTCTGTTACAATTTTCTTCGGGCGGTTGTAGTCCATGTCCCTGAGTTGTTTAACAGAATACCCATGTTTCCTAGGGTGAATTATTCAAACCCCACAGAATCCTTCTCAGCGCATGGCTATGATGCTCTCCCAGTACTCCTTCTCGCATCAGTAAAGGTGAAGCAGTTGACAAGCTAATCTGTATCATTTCAATTACGTAATTGTATTTCCTTCAAAGTCTTGGATCCAATTGTTGTAATAATCTGAAGTTATCATCAGCCCCGCAGTCATTTTGAATGGGTTTACGAGGACTGCCGTACCGAGGATTATTGCAGATAAGTTCCGGAACACCCTGGCCTGGAAGTCTTAACAGGATGGAGTGATTATCTGTTCGAAATTAACGCTACTGCTCCCGAAGTGCCGCTAGGTGGTACTGTAAGAGAGGCACATATAGCGTTGTGCGCTTATGTGACGTCTCGTTGTTATTGCTGTTGTTGTTGTTGTTATTATTATTATCATTATTATTATTATTATCATTATTATTATTATTATTATTATTATTATTATTATTATTATTATGAAGGCGGTCAGCTGGCAGAATCTTTAGCTCACTAGACAAAGTGCATAGCCGCATTTCGTTCGCCATTCCATTTTGAGTTCAAATTCCACCGAAATTAACTTTGTATTTTA
>NC_043009.1:4749689-4752189 GCF_006345805.1 Octopus sinensis
GGTGTGTTTACGTCCCCGTAAAATAGACCGATAGAATAAGTACTAGGCTTATAAAGAATAAGTCCTGGTGTCGATTTGCTCGACCAAAGGCAGTGCTCCAGCATGGCCGCAGTCAACTGACTGAAACAAGTAAAATAATAAAGAGTGTATATATACTTCCATATATATAATACATGCATTGATACATACACACAAACTCATACATACACACACGCGCGCGTGTGTATAGATAAACACGCATTTGCATAAATCCCAAGCTTACACACACACACATATATATACATGTTATCACCAGTTATTATTTTATTCCAGGACAACCAATGCATGCTCCACGAAGTCAGATCTTCTCCAAATCTCCAAGGATCAAGTGGTAACCGCCATAAAAATGACGATAGATTAAATCTAACACCTCGGAAGGTAGATCGATCGGAGCGGCAAATAACACCGGGATGAATCTAGTTTGAGCCTTTTCACACACACACACACACACACACACACACATATATATATATATATATATATATATATATATGCGTGCGTGTGTGTGTAATGATAGTTGTCTTGTCTCTTACTTTCACTACTGAGTGACCTCATCGCCCTCATTTAACAATCTGTTGCTATTCTTAAAGTTGCTTTAAAATAATGAATATAATTCAGATCACATGTTTGCGTGTGTTCGTGCTTGTGCATTTAACCTCAAGAAACAACGTACAAAAACTTATATTTATAGGGTTTTGTAGCTGTTGATGTTGCTTACACAATTTTGCACATATATGTTCACCTCTCTGCGTACCTGACACAAGAATAAAATATGTATATATGAATTATATGTTATGTGAGGAGCCTTTCTTAAATTACGTCTTTGATGCTATTTATATTCCGAATATCAACCTCTTTTCCTTGGATTTTTCTCTCCTTGCTAACATCTAATTTGACATTGTTGTTGTCCAAAAGCAACCCTAAATTAATATGAGGCGTAATATGAAAGCGTTTTTTTGACGAAAAGAATATTTTCGTAGATAGTTATTTTGTTTTTACATCTTTCTGAAGAAGATGAACAATTGTACGTCAAATATATATACGGACTGCCATTAATATAATAGTCTTTTTTCTGTATTTGGGCGTGGTGGTCTGACTGATTTTACGAGTTTTTCCATAGGAATGAATGAAATATGTTATCCTCTGAAATTGTGGTAATTGGACCAAACAGAAAGTGATGTGATACATAGTCAGATATGGTCTACAGAAAGTTATAGTATAAATACACACACACACACACATGCACATATATACATTCTAAAAATTAACTACATATGGATTGTCGGTGATTGTTTTCCTCTGTGGTCCTTTTCTTTTAGACTTTCCTCTGACTCCTGTTTTTGTAGAAGAGCCTTGCTCGAAACGTTAAACACCATTTCTTTCCTTCCCTAAGCGTCTTCTTAATACTTTAAAATGTACCACGTTTTCGCATCGTTGTTTTTCCTTGCCTTTTTGTCTCCGTTTTATACACACACATACACACAACACACATATATATACACTTAGGCATCTCTCTCTCTCTCTCTCTCTCTCTCTCTCTCTCTCTCTCTCCATCTATCTACCTACCAAACTTACCTACCTATATATATACATATAAGGGTGGGTGTGATGAAACTTTCCTGGCTTTGGGTGCAAGAAAAGAGGAGGATCAGTTAAATATGATTTTATGCAACATATTCCCGTCTCAGATTCATGCATTTACTGCAGCAGTCCTTCAGATTTCCTAAGACTTGTAAAAATCTTGAAATGTTGGGCCTCCAGCAAGGCATATCTCGAGACCCTTAAAGCCAGGAACTTTTCAGCAACCCTTTGTGTGTGTATGTGTGTGTGTATATATATATATATATATATGGGACAGTGAGTAGGTTAAACGAAAAAGTTCTTACGTTTGTGTTCTATATGTTGATAGAAAGCAGAAGGGTTCAAATATCCTTGTAGAAGATATCGGCTCATTAGGGCAGTTTCCCAAATCATGGGGCGTATATCTTTCACCGACATCACTCCGTCCCAGTATTAATCACTTATGTCAACATGTAAAATGAAACATTGTGGAATGAAGTGTTATGTTCAAGAACAGAACGCATCATCCGGTTGAAGTATCGAAACTAAAATTCTAGCGATCGTAAATGCAACTCCCTAACCAGTAAGCCACGCACCTCCACACACATGTGTATGGTTTATATATATATATATATATATATATATATATATATATATATGTACCTATATGTGTGTGTGGTATTTATACTATCTGTCTGTCTCCCTGTCTGTCTGTCTGTCTGTCTATCTATCCATCCATCCATCCATCTATCTATCTATCCATCCATCCATCCATCCATCCATCTATCTATCTATCTATCTATCTATCTATCTATCTATCTATCTATCTATCTATCTATCTATCTATCCATCCATCCATCCATCCACATACTCCGTATACTCTGAAGCGGGTTTGAATTGT
>NC_043009.1:4757189-4764689 GCF_006345805.1 Octopus sinensis
GTTTTTCTTCTGGGTATGGGCCTTTGCGCCTGAAATATAAAGGTTTTGTGAAACTTTCCGCACTGTCAGAAGCTTTCCTATTTTCTCTCTGATTTTCCCTTCTTTAATATTACAATGCTTCAAGCGAACTACAATGCTCTTATGTATGTATAACTATTCTCTTATATGTATAACTATTCTGCGTATATATTTGTGCATACTTTTCAATGCGCTGACTGCAAATCTAATAGAGGCCTCAAAAGAAATTTTAAGATCCACAAAGATCAGAACCTATCTGCAGCTCTTTGTGATCCAAATCAGATATGCAATCTATGTGGGTGTCTTTTCAACACATTGCGTGGTTTAAAAAGCCACATCAGACGCCATAAGGTATCTAACATGTGGGTACAGGAGGTGGACAAACTCTGCATGAGGAGTAGACAACCAACATATGTATGTGTGTCTGTGAGAGCCTGCCAGTGTCCGTTTCTGTGTTTGTCCCACACCACCGCTTGAAAACCGGTGTTGGTGTGTTTATGTCCCCGTAACCTAGCAGTTCGGCCGAAAGAGACAGATCGGATAAGTACCAGGCTTAATATAAATAAAAACTGGGGTCTATTCAAGGCGGTGCTCCAACATGGCCGCAGTTTAATTACTTAACAAGTAAAAAATGAAAGATGAATTGTTGGATGGTCCCCTAGACGTTTTTTAGATGCTGATGAGGGGGAAAAGAAAAATATTAGTTCTAACAATTGCATAGGATCACGCGTTTGCAAGGAAGGAGCATGTTCCGAAACAACGAAGCTAGTGGTTATCCGGTATTTTTACTCAACACATTACGGATTGTACTTATTGACTAACTATATCAAATTTAAGCCACTGCCAAAAAATATGCATACATACAAATATGTCTGTATGCATATATGCATATATGTCTATATGCAGTGTATAGACAAATATAGAGCGACAAATGTGTGTGAGAAGAAAGATAAAAAAAATGGAGGAAATTATAACAATACTAAAAGAATAGAACAGTAAAAATATGAGGTTAAAAGTAAATAGTAACACGTAGAGTAATGGAGAAAAGGGAAACTTAAGAATGTAAATTCGCTTTTTAGTCGATATATCTGTTTGTGAATGATGGAGTGCATCATTTGACTTTTCATAACCAGGAACATCCATTGATACGTGGTTCTCAGCTGTATTGATTTTCGGAGAAAACCTGGAGGAGTGTAATCCAATTACTCTTGTTATTTTTTAACCTCAGTTCAACATTGATCATGCATTTATCTATCTGTCTGCCTATCTATCTATCTATCTATCTATCTATCTATCTATCTATCTATCTATCTATCTATCTATCTATCTATCTATCTATCTATTTATCTATCTATCTATCTATACACATGTACATATATACATATACACAAATTATGTGTGTGTGTGAGTTTATATATATATATATATATATATATATATATATATATATATATATATTTACATATAATATATGTAAACAATACAGAAGGCATTGTATGTTATGGAGATAAAACTACTATGGAAGTCTATTAGTACAATAATGACTATATAATAATGATACATAAATTCCGATTTAAAGCGACATTTATATATAAACAATCGACTGAAAATTGATGAGCTAATCGAACCCACAAATCAACGCTTACATGAGGCATGAAACGATCGTAATAATAATAGCTAGATAAGCTTTAAATCACGCACCAAAATCCCAAAAATTTTAATAAATATATACTTTGTCTAATACCACATATAATATTTGTAAACAAACCAGAAGACTTTGTAAGTTACGGCGATAAAGCGACTATGGAAGTCTCTTAGTACAATAATGACTATATATGGTTGAAATTGATGAGTGAGCATTTGGTGCAATTGGATGCGCAAGGAGCTGTGTATGCATTCATTTGTGGGTTCGATTCTGGCTTGGATTAGCTCATCCATTTTCATAATTCAATATATTCTTTGATATAGAGCGTAATTTTAGGGAGCCTCAGTTGTTATATTTAACTGATGAGTCAGCAACTGAAAAGATTTACGTTGTACCATTGTGTCTTTAAGAAGCTAAGTATTTGCAGCAAAGAAGGAAAAGTGAGATTATTTTAATAGCCATGGCTTTTCCCAAAATAAGCTTGACGCTAGTATAGAGAGATAGTTTCCATTGGCTCCCCTTACTTACGTCGTTGCTTGTGGAAATCTTATATGTTGGATAAATATTGATATCTCCTTTTTATATAATATTGAAGAATTTGGATCTTATCTGTTTGGCTGCCGCTTTTCAATTTCTTTAAATTTATTCCAATGGATTTCATATGTGTTGAACTGGTGTAGTTTTGTATGTTCATTATTGATATGAAGTTAATTTTCGCCATAAATCACTAAATGAAAAATGTAATCGCTTTTAAAGTCTGCAAATTTTGTGTAAATTTAGCCAATCGAAAACCAGAGACATATAGGTGCTAATTTCCATAGTGACAAGCCAAGCTGTTACAAAGCTGCTTAACGACGTGGTCAATTTCCGCTTCTTGAAGGCTTAAAACACATGAGGCATGAACTGATCGTAAATATAATAGCTAGATAAGCTTTAAATCACGCACCAAAATTCCCAAAAAATTAAAGTATAATGAGGGGTTATACGCCGTGAGTAATGCAGATTTCCGCCAATTTCTGATTTGTTTACATTTGGCAACACGTGCTGTCAAGCACAAAACGACAGCCTCCAGATGTGATTGGATAAAAACTATAAAGTTTAAACCGCGGTATGTTTTCTAAAAAGTTTTTCTGGAAAAAGTGAATTAGTGTGCAAGATTCAGCGTGGAAATTCACATCAACACACCAATTGAAATTTCCACTAGATTTTAAAACTCTCAGGGGAGCAGCCAAACAGGAAAAATCCAAGAATTTAAGGTAATATTTTAGTTTATGTATAGATTCTATAAAGTTACATAGACACACACACATGCTTGATCTACATAAGCACATGCATATATATATATTAATATATATATATATATAGATATATATTATTATATATATATATAATTAATGAATTGAGAAATGGAGTTGAACGAAGATTGAACGAAATCGTTTTATTTCATTCTACACGTGTTTCGAAAGGCACAATTTACCAAATTCCGATTGAATAATGAGACCATATTGTGTCTTTCTCTTCAGGAAGAAGTAGGAAATCTGTTGGAAAAAACAAAACAGAAACAGGCGGAGCAAACAACATCGAACTAGGCTCCTAAGAGCCCACGGCAAAACTGTTTATCAGGTATGTTAAAAACGGGGGGGGTGCGTTGAAGATTTTAACGGGTCAGGCAGCGGTCATTCGGCGGGTGAGGGCACGGGGTGTGTAGATGTTCTTTGTGACCGGAGTAAGTTCTGACTATTTAAAGAATATTAGATGTATTATATGGGGCGGCAGAAAATATTTTCTGCCGCCCGACGGATTTTACAGCAGTGACCATTGTGTAGAGCTGTTACCAACTGACAGCCCGCGCATGAAACGCACACAACGTAAACATAAAATGTTTTCTACCCCTTGACGGATTTCTCAGCATGACCAGAATGTAGCGCTTCTTACCAACTTGCGCCCGCACACTATATATAGAACAGTAAACACACACATGTCTCTAAGTAGATTTTGTCTCGCCCCAATAATACATCTAATATTCTTTAATAGTCAGAAACTTTACTCTCGGTCACAAAGAACATCTACACACCCCGTGCCCTCACCCGCGGAATGACCGCTGCCTGACCCGTTAAAATCTTCACAAACGCACCACCACCCGTTTTAAACATACACTGATAAACAGTTTGGCCATGGGCTCTTAGGAGCCTAGTTCGATTTGTTTTGCTCCGCCTCTATTTCTGTTTTTGTTTTTTCCAACGGATTTCCTATTTCTTCCTGAAGAGAAAGACAAATATGGTCTCATTATTCAATCGGAATTTGGTAAATTGTGCCTTTGAAACACGTGTAGAATGAAATAAAACGATTTCTGTTCAATCTTCGTTCAACTCCATTTCTTCAATTCATTAATATATTAAATTCAATTATCCGCCCAACGCACGGTTGCAAACCATATGGTTGTACCTCCAACCGTGCTGTCTTCTGCTGTGATTTTTGCTACCAAGGTATCGGTTTAACTTTTGATTAATCTGCAACAAGATTATTCATCTTTCTATTTCACATTATATATTATATATATATATATATCTATATATGTATGTATGTTGTAAGAAAGAAAACAGGATATAAACAGGCAAAACTAAATACAGAATGTAATAAATTATAAGCAACAACAAAAAGGAAGAAAAATCTTTCTGTTGATACTAGCATAACAGATAAATTCCCATAATGAATTAGATTTCATCAAATGTCTTAACACAGAACGAACGATGCCTATGTAGTTTCTAGAATTACCTATTTCTTTACTACCCACAAGGGGCTAAACACAGAGAGGACAAACAAGGACAGACAAACGGATTAAGTCGATTATATCGACCCCAGTGCGTAATTGGTACTTATTTAATCGACCCCAAAAGGATGAAAGGCCAAGTCGACCTCGCCGGAATTTGAACTCAGAACGTAGTGACAGACGAAATACTGCTATGCATTTTGCCCGGCGTGTTAATGATTCTGCCAGCTCTGTGGCTGATGAAAGTATCATCTGTCTCTAACCTAATGCTTGTGAAAATAGAGGAGCTCACTAAAGGCGCCGGAAGTCCGGATCGTGTATTGCGAGCGACATATCTCTTATACAAACCTAGACGAGGAACAACTGCTTTTTAAGTCTTCCTTACGGTTTTATTCACAATGGTTTAGTAAATCTGAAGCTGTGGTATAAGTTACTTGCTCAGGGGAGCCACGCGTTGCGATGGAATCTAATCATACTTGAGAAGACTCACCCAAGTCTCCCCCTATTTCTTTAACGTCAAACGTTGAAATAAAATTAACAATCATAGCGAATTTTATTTCAAGATTTGGCCAATTCTGCTATCAACCCTTATTTGTTCATTCCATATTGACTTCGAAATTTGGCACGGAGCCACACACTTTTAGAGAATGAATAAATTCTATTGAATCAACTCCAGTACTTATTGAACTTTTGCTACGTAGCGTATTAGACTAAGGGAGTGGGTGATGTTGACGTAAAGCAATGTCAACACTGGCGGGTTTTGAATTGTAAATAGTGAGAGACAGTTTTAATTCTTGCCTCTTTTTCCTTTCGAAGTTGATGTACAATTTTAGGTGTTGAGAATAACAAGTATAATATTGATTTATTATACACAAATAATGTTATCGAGTTTGATAAATGTATGATTGGATCGAGGACATTCACCTATTTCGACTTTCACGCACTTGTCTTACCGAAATACTATACATACTGTAATGAAATATATAGTCAAACACGATAAAATATGAAAAGAGCAACTATAAAGTCACAGGTAAACACTTCACGATGTGTTTCCGAGATTCAATAACGTTTGTATTACCTGACTCTTCTTATCAATTCAAAATTGGGGTTTACACAGGCAAAAGGCCTTAAATCTGGACGATGTTAGTGGATATCATCAACAACTGTACTTGACCAATACCTTATGTTATCGACCCCAAAACCTGGGATTTACACTCAGAATTTGTAGAATAGAAGAAATACTGTATCTTTAGAAAATTGTTCCTAACAGCCACAAGGTCACAACTATCATTGTATAGGTGGGATGTTTTGTTTATTGAACCGGACTCAGTTATTGACAGCTATTTTATCTTATCGATATCGGAATTGAGGAGGATTTGCACCCAGAATGTAAAGTACCGAACTAAATAATGAAATTTTTTTCTGTTCGTTGCTTTAAATATTTAGTCAATCTTCCTTCATAAGTTACATATATTGATAATACCGTATAACAAAATTTTAATAATTTTCTTTTTGGTCAGTAAGTGTTATTTCTTATTTGCTTGTATCTAGAAATCAAAGGAAATGACTACTATTCCCTTCAAACCTTGCTTTTGTGCCTGGGCATCAATGTTTTGAAACTGACCTATTTTCCATTCCATTTCAGAGGGACTCAGCGTTGAGTTGCTGAAGCAGAAATATCGTTATAGCAAATATTGTGCTCCATACCACAGATTTGCTAGTCAGTTGCTTGACCTTAACCAACTGAGCATTTCCATTTGTAGGTGATGACATGCGCATCTTTGATCATGAGCAGAAATAGTGGGAGAGCATCATAGCCAAGATTTGAGAGGGATACTTTCGGGTTTGAATAAATATCATAACAAAAGCAAAGTTTGAAGGAAATATTAGTCATTATTCATACTTTCTAAAGGTAAATAAATAGGAAATAATTTCTACCCAAAGACAAAAATCATGTTACACAGTGTAATGTGTATAATACTTAGCGCCTATTTAATAAAAATTACTACAAGTAAATATTTTACTGTTCACCACAAGACTGGAAAATTAATTTTTCCTCTGAAAATATTCTGTAGAAACGTTGAAAAATATTACTATGTACAACAAGAAACGCTCATATCAAATACATTCTCTCTAATTTTTGCCATTAATAAAATAGTAATTATCGAATAAGGTCATCACAATTAAGGGAACATTGTAATTGGTTTCATCGACTCAAGTACTAGAATATTAATTATTATAACTAGACAAACAATTAATGACTAAAAAACTATTACTTCCATGGGAATTCAAAACAAAGCCTAAAGTTAAGAAAAACAATGAAAAAAATAAGTAAAAATGATTTGCTGTCAGAGATCGATCACTCCGGTCCACAAATTAATCAATATTAAAATATTTAACAATAAGCGAAACAGATTAATATAATGTTACTAAATGTTCGACTCTGTAAAATTTATGACGTCAGTGGGTTGAATGTATTAATATTCATAATTATATCTCTATGTATCTTATTGGTATTTAATATTATAGTATATAGTTTCCATATACGTAATTCAGTCAGGCTGAAGGTCACTTAAATACTACCTGACTCTATGTGATGGTACTAAATATTTCACAATGGGAGCAAGACGCCAAAAATGAGGTTTATAAAAGAGGGCAGTTTTGTTCGCTAACTTAATGAAAAACAGGTCATATGATGTTGTGTGTTGGAGAATTACGCATCCGAATTGTAGACGAAGAACACTCAACCATAAATGAGATCTGGTGTTGGTAACAATCAGTGTGAGCTGCTGATAAGAATACATGGATAACTTACCAACGTCTGGTCGAGCTTGCTCGGACATTTTTAACCTGCATAAACCAACAATCTCGGTCATGCCTTAGTTGATTGAGATCTTCGGGAAGGCATCCAATGTCTCTTGTGACATGATCTACATATTTTGTGTTCGGTCGACCTGCCCGAATACGGCCATGCTTTGACATCCATAGCAGTAGGCCACTTGCCAGATCTTGTCTAGCTCGCCAACAATGCCCTGCAAAGCGCGAGCGTCTTTCCCTTATACTAGTA
>NC_043009.1:4777189-4779689 GCF_006345805.1 Octopus sinensis
ATCTCTGGCCGTCTCCGAGTAACAATAAGTGAAAGCCATTAGAAAGTTATAGAAAATTATGGAATATTGAAACATTTAAAAATTATCTATTTTTTATTTTTTATATTCGCAATCTATATTGACTGAAATATTCCAGACGACAGCTACGACAAAAGAAATGCCGTTATAGAGAAAGACATACTTTTTAATTACATGCATTCATTCTGTAAATTATGTCTGTCTTCAAGATTATAAGCGACAATTCATTGTATTTGGTAACATATATTTTTGCTCAATTCAAGCAGACAAGATTCACACACATTAATTCACTAGGTTACGTTCATCTGTCGTATAGGGAATTGGACAGGTGCAAAACAACCTGATATGTAGAAGAGAAAGCCAATTATGTTTCATTTTTTTTTTGGCAGAGTAACTTAGTAGAAGACCTCTTCAAGGTATTCGCCAAATTTTTGTTATAGATCGTTGGTTCGATGTAGGAAGTTGGTTGACAGTAAAGTTTATGAGAATTTTATTACGCTTCGGTTGTTACTAAAATGTGTAATATTTCGTTAGTCGTGGATTAAAATCATACATGGGCAAAAATTGAGAAAAAAGAAAAACAAAAGGACAATGAAAGTATATAATTAGTGAATTCTATCCTTTAGTCATGGAATAAAGTCCGTGTCAGTTCCATAAACGCTTCATTATTAACAGATTAGGGATCATTACAATAACCACTGTATTAAAAAAATACTGATAAAAAACATATAAGCCCACACATATTAGAAACATACGAAAGATAACTTTCTGTCTGTCTATCAATATGCCCATCTATCTATCTATCTATCTATCTATCTATTTATCTATTTAACTATCTGTCTGTCTATATATCTGTCTGTCCGTCTGTCTCTCTATCTACTTATATACACATACATACATGTGAATATATATATATATATATATATATATATATATATATACATGTGTGTGTATATGTAGATAGACAGACAGACAGACAGACAGACAGACAGACAGACAGATAGATAGATAGATAGATAGACAGATAGATAGATAGATAGATAGATACATAGATAGACAGGCAGATGGATAGATAGATAGAACACGGGGCTCGGCCATTTGAAATATTTGAGACAAATATTAATTTTCTAATCAAGCGTCTTCTTTCTAATTATATACGTGATACTTCATAAATCACTAATTATTAAATATTTGTAGTGTATGTTTTTGTGTTTGTGATATACTATACTGGGGAACTGTATGTATGTGACTGTGTAATATGATAATTGACAACAATTAAATTAATCATATTCTGTGTGAATTGATTAAATATCGACACAAGATAGAAGGAAAGATAAATAAAGATCCAATTAATTAAGGTAAGCAGAAGTTAATCAAATTCATTTCATCGCAATGTTTGTCGAGTCACCGATACATTTTGCTGTAGCAACCAACATAGGAAATCTGAAATAGATATAAAGTAATTATAACTTAGACTGATTGTGTGATAATATGTTAAGTGTGTAAAATAGAGAGGTTAGCATGAAGTGGGCCACTTGAACGTGAATAGTTCCGTTTACTTCCTATAACAGGAGTATTTGTTACAAAGTTCGCTTCATAATCACACGTTTCTGATTTCGATTCCACTGCGTAGTAAATTTTATATATTTTATTCCTTAACATTCGAGTGAATCCAAGTTCTCGAAAGACCACTGGAAAAAGGTATCTACATGGAGTCCATTGTATGCCATTTATCGTAGCGCATTTTTACATCATCTTGAGTCTTTTCAAGAGAGCTTTTCAGACTGAAAATAACTGAGCAGTAAGTGCTTCTTCCTTACATATCCTCCATCGGCATTGGAAACAAAACTAAAAAAATATGCACGCAGACAATGCAAATTCGTAGGCGAAACCAGGGAACTCTCTTCATTTAATTTCTTCCGGTAAATTTTTAAGGATGAAGAGAAATGCCCAAGAAATATGACATCTTCTTGCACTATTCTTGAACACCGCAGCTCATTCGATATCATTTAAATCATGAGTGTAAAGTAAGGGCTAAAATGTTTTGAAGTGTTTACTGTTTTAGGCTATGAGTTCAAGTTCAGCATTTTCTTTCTTTTCGATAACAGAACGTACAGTTACGTATTTGAAAATGAAGTTCATTGGCTCTCGCCCGCCAGAAATGATGTTCTTTTATTTAAAGTAGAAATAAATAGCATGTATACAATCAAATTAACTGTGATGTACCTTGTTTCTTTTTCCTCGCCCCTCTCTATATACCCCCTCTCTTTGTATACATGCACACACATACACACACACATACGTATGTATGTGCATATAGAGCATTCGAATCCTTTCATAAAACTTGCTTTTCAATCCTGTATGGATCGATACAGCCAGCAAGAAGGGCTTCATATACCGAATTCCATTCAATGGATTCTAGAGTGCCATACAAATCCATCAGTTCCAATCTACGTGAGGAATATTTATTTAACACAAACAA
>NC_043009.1:4784689-4787189 GCF_006345805.1 Octopus sinensis
CACACCCACCCATCTCACACTACTACTACTACTACCAGTTTCAATATTGCCATCACCACCACCACTACCACCCATCTTACACTACTACTACTACTACTGCTACTAATACTACTACCAGTTTCAATATTGCTATCACCACCACCACTACCACCACCAAAAACCACTACCACCACCACCACCACCACCACCACCACTACTACTACTACTACTACTACTACTACTACTACTACCGCTGCTATTACTACTCTTGCTGCTGCCTGCCCTCTGCCGCTACCCGCAATGGCTTTTTTGTATTACTACCGACAATACTTTTCGTTGTCTAAGTAATTGTTTACGTTAGCATAACTGCCAAACCCCACTAAACTGCTGGTAATTATTTTTTTCCTTAAAGGAACTAAGACAATCCTATTCAACTTAGAATTTGTTTTTCAACTTCAATTTAAAAGTAACACCGAAGTAACATTACGAGTTCACTTCTCCATCAAACTGCAATGCCATCTTTGGTATTAAAAAGTAATTTAAAGCGGTGAGCTGGCAGAACCGTTAGCACGCTGGGCATAATGCAGCTATACTCGGGGCATTTCACCCGTCTTTTTGTTCTGAGTTCAAATCCCGCCGAGGCTGAATTTGCCTTTCATTCTTTCGGAGTTGCTAAAATTAGTACGAATTGAACACGGTGGTCGATGTAATCTATTTGCTTCTTCTTCCAGAATTGACGGTCTTGAGCCAAATTTTGAAACCAGTATTAAAAACAATGTGGAGGCGCGTGGCATAGTGGTTAGGGTCTCAGCATCGTGATCGTAAGATTGTGGTTTCGATTCCTGGACCGGGCGACGCGCTATGTTCTTGAGCAAAACACTTCATTTCACGTTGCTCCAGTTCACTCAGTTTGCAAAAATGAGTAACGCTGCGATGGACTGGCGTCCTGTCCAGCTGGGGAACACATACGCCATTGAAACCGGGAAACCGGACCCATGAGTCTCGCTAGGCTTTAAAAAGTCGCATTTATTTATTACTATTTTATTAAAAACAATATGTCTGTCAGAATGGATAGTCTGGTAACAATTGAGTGTGACTAATAAAGTATTCTTTCAAAGGCAGTGAATCAGTCATTATCCTGTTAGTAGCCGGAGCTCTAACCAAAACTTATCGTTCACAAGTTCCATATGGTTAATCTCACACTTCAAGCATAAACCAAAATTTCAGAAACGTTTGAATGCTCTGAGTTGCTCTGATTATTTACGTTTTCGTTCTAAGTGAATCTAAGAACTCAGGTTTAACGGGGAGAGAAGATTTATTGCCGTTGAATGTGATATAAAATGCGAAATAGTAGTTCCAATTTATGCCTTAAATTTAACTAATATGTAGATCAATGGTGGTAGCATTCCGAATGTTCGGTCTTATTGTTAAAGAATAAAACACACTCTTTCATATGTGAAGTTACTCGGAGATACAAATCTGGTACTTGCTCTCCAAGAGACACAAAACGACATTTTCTATTATGATTCCACGTCATGGCGAATTAATGTTTTCCGTGAAGGTGTATGCATACTGAGCGAAAAATTCACTGAAGACGCTGGCTGCATGATCCGTATATTTTCAGAATACCGTTAAGTGATATGAGGGTTACCCAATAAACCACTTGAAAGAAACTGTACTATCTCATCGTTGAAACACTGGATTGATATTGACAGTTGCATGTGTGCGAATGGGAAAATGAGTAAGTTTCTTAACATGTAAATGCATCCACATATTGCAGTGGTAGCAATATTCAGGTTCCTAATGAGCTATGGTTTATAAGCATTTTGAAGAGAAATAGTTTTGTAGCAACATCTATTCATACAGCCACATGACTCTTGTAATTTAAACCATCGATAGACAGTTGTCTTTCACAGCTCCAGCACAAAACTCCTGCATTGATCGTGAACAATTACTTTAAACTGCAATATGTTCCTTGCGTATGCTGGTATGCGGCGTGTGCAGTATTCAATCATAGATAGCAGCACATTAGAATACTACACGCGTGCTTTTTTAAACTTGTTTTTAGCTTTCTTGCTTATATTGCTTGCAGCTTTCGCAGAGCTCCTTGCCCCAGTGCAACTCAGTTACTAAAAGCGGAGCCACCAATTCATCTGGTGATATACCCGATGTTAAAAACCACCGTCCAAGAAAGAGTAACTAACCTAATATTATAGTGTGTGTACGAGGATATGTAATGGAGTTGTGTTGAGGGGTTATTTTACAAATAGTCTTCAAAATTATAAAACATAGACTTTAAATTCGAAAGTGAAAATTTTTCGGTGGTAAAACAATATTTATTAGCCAATATAGAGCACACGTATTGCGTTGCCAAGTTACGGTTGACGTTTTTATGAAGGTTATTTTAAGATCAATATTTCAGATAATATATTAAATTTCACATAATACAAAATTGTAAAAATACAAGGTAAATCCTAAAATGAAACTTTATAAGTCTAATAAAATATATACTTACAAAACC
>NC_043009.1:4794689-4799689 GCF_006345805.1 Octopus sinensis
TATTAAAAACTATTATTTTGTTAATGAGATGGCAAGAGTTAGTTTGCTTCTAAAAATCAAATTAAACTATTATTTCATATTTGATACAGGTATAATGTATTTAGTTATGTTAAGTCTTCCGATCAACCAGGAAAGCGAAATGTTGTTTTCCCCTGAAACAGTATGTATACTGAGCGATAAATTCACTGAAGGCGGTGGCTGTATGATCCCTACATTTTCCCTTATTACCGAATACATTACTGTTTAAACTTGATAATGCGTTAGTGAGTGAATTTTAGCCATATTACACAGCAGGTTAAGCAACAAGCAATTAGTAAGAGGCCCTCTCTTGAATAAATAAATAGATATATAAACGCGCGTATGTATTGAATCCTATTTTGTATTAAATCTAACTTTGATTCAGCATATTTTTCTCTTCCAGTTTTCTATAATTGTTTATGGTATTTTTATACCTATAACGATATTTTTCAACTACTATTTTGATATTCTTATAACTTGTTCTGGCTGTTTTTTTTTATGAATATGAGAAATCTTTATAAGAAATCATTCTTTCTCTCTTTTTGGAACTTTCAAAAAGTTTGAATTGTTCTCTTTTGAACCTATTTTCCCCCATTTATGTAAATATGTATACATATGTATATACATATAGACGTGTGTGCCTGTGATGTGGCTTTCAATCATAATATTAATGTAATAGAATAGATATCAGGCTTTAAAAAAACGAATAGGAGCCTATTTAAACTAGTTTATATGGATTGTGCGGATGTTTGAGAAGTGTGTGTACCTTAAGATATCGATGGGTTCATTTTTCAGATATCCCAGTTTTTGTGAGTGAATGGTGTGTAGAGAGCAAAGAGGCTGTTAAACAATGTAATAATATCAACAAGAACACCACCACCACCACCACCACCACTACCACCACCGACAACAACAACAAAACTACAAGAACAATGACAATAACAAGAGCAACATCAACAACAACAAAACAACTGCATGACCGTGTAATAGCAACGTTGCGAGATGGTTCGGTAGCTTACCTCACAGAGTTTTATAAACCTCACAACATGTAGAGCTTAAAGAGGCGTGATTTCCACTAGAGTCACTTGCTATTTTTACACTTCATAAACGCCAACTGTTTACGCGTGCATCAACTAGATCAACAACATAAGCGTCCACATATACGAGCGCACACAATTTTATTCATATATTTGTTAATGTATGTATGCTTGGATGTGTTTCTTACTCATTGTTGTCCTGTCTCCTCCCCAGTTTATATACGCTGTGCAAATTTTTGCCAGTTCGTACGTCTGTGACTGTTATCTCCTAGAAATTCATATTATATTCACCTTAAACAGACACTAACAGCAGAAAGAATTATTCATACACATCTCTGTGAAATACTCCATAACAATATAACAGTATATTTTTTAATTTTAAATCATTTTTTATTTTATTTCAAATCATTTTTAAAATTTTATTTTTATTGTAAGTCATTTTTCGGAGAGACTTTTGCTAAAAACTTGAAATTATTTGCGATGTATGACCAACAAATTGTATATCAGCAAGGTTTAATATTACGCCTCATAATTACAGATCATTCCAGATTATATTACTTGAACTTCTAATTGATATATGTAATATTTTCTAAACAAAACAAAGATTAGCTTACATTATTAAATTTCCATAATTTATTAGATAGCACGGGTTCAATTTTTTGCTCATAATGTATCTTTTAACTTTTATCATTTTTTTCTTTTGTTTCACTTATCAGAGTCCACGTTGAAGGGTCTTGTCGAGCCAATGGACTACAATAAGACTGGTACTTATTTTATCTGTCTCTTTCGACAAACCGCTAGATTACGATGGGTCGAAAACACATCAACGCATATAGTCAAGCTGTGGTGGGTTACAAACAACACAAATACAGAATACAGTGGCATACATAAACATATAGAAGTACATATATATATATATATATATATATATATATATATATAGATAGATAGAGAGAGAGAGAGAGAGAAAGAGAGAGAGATTCAGATTAATATGGTACTTAAGTTGAGGCAACAAGGATACCCAGAGGTAATGTAGTACGATCGTTTCATGCAACTCCATTTAATTGAACAATGCAATCATTACATCCATTTAAAATGCAGAGCTATCTTCAGCTGCACAAAGACATAGAATTTAATTAAATTAGAACAGATGGACACATTAGTATAATTATACCTAAATTCTCCAAGAAAGTAAGGAGATAGACAAAGAACATGCTGTCTCACTCCAGTTAAGAAGTTACTGAATTTTCCAAGAAGCTATATATTGTTACAGATTCTTCCTCTCACTGGTTTTATTTTGTTTTTTTATGGAGTGAGTTTTAATTTATATATATATATTTATATGTGGTAGTTGTCTACTCCTTACGCAGAGATTGACCATCTCCTGTACCTACACCTTAGAACCGTCATGATATCTTATGTGGCTTTTTAAACCAGACAATATTCTGTAAAGACAGCCACATAGATTGCATATACAATTTAGACCACCACAAAAAAACACATTTATATAATAAAAAATCCAGGTAGATATCAGTAAAATCCTCAATGTTAACCAAACATAGGTGACTATATCCAATAATCAGGTACCAATAAGTGCAATAGAATAAACATCCAAGATAATCCCTAGTGTATGACAAGTTAATCCAAATATCGTTTAGAAGAATTTCAAGAAATTCCATGTAAAAGACATCAGAAATAACAATGGAAAAAGGTCTCATATTTAATTGGTAGTTGCATCATTCAATACTGACGATCGTTTCAGAAAATATCAGTTAAATCAGTATATCTGAAAATATAAGTCGACACACCAGAAACGATCGTTGGTATTGTATAGCATTATCACCAATTAAAGATGTGGTTATCTGCATCACCATTATATATATATTATAACGGAGATGTACTTGCATAGCGAGTGACTTGATCTGAGATCGTGTGCTGAAACGAAAACAATTGCAGCGTGGAAGGTGTTTATAAGCCATTTAAGAAACACACAAAACCGTTAGATTCACTTCAACATTTAAATTTTATTTGTCAAAATATTTTCGTCGCTTTGAGACCGCGACCTCTTCACTGATATATTATATATATGTATATATATATATATATATATATGACAAGCTTCCCACCGTTTTCATCTACAAAATTAATTCACAAGTCTTTGGTTGGTTCGTGGCTATAGGAGAAGACACTTGATGTAGGTGCTATGCAAGGGAACCGAATTAATGGAAGTTATATTTCCAAACAATTAACATAAACTCATACTGCTGTTATTCTAAAGGCAGAGAGGATAAGTATATCGGTGCCTTATGCCTGGAAACGTACATGCACTCTGGTCTTCCCTCTCGGAGAACTTCAGAAAACAATTTCACTCTTCACATATTATAAGAGTTTTGAGTGCATCTGGGAGCACAAACGTCGGTGATCTTGCATATGTACTGGTTGATTCCAACATTCATTATTTTAATCTACTTCATCGATTCATGCAAGATCACTTCATATTCATGTGTTAACGAATAACTTTCTAACCTATAGCACATCATTTGCTTGATTTTATGAATCAGTTATATATTGATGAATACATTTCCCTTAGCGTTTGTTATATTTAATCATACACTACTATGCACATGATCCCAATCATGATTAACCCTTCGTTAGTCATGGTTAGTCACATGGGGGCTTTACACACACCCATAGAAACATGTTTATAGTTGTAGTATTATGCAAAATATACGGATTCTGTTGGTTCAGGATATATCTAGAATCACTGCTGGGAAGCTTGAAACCCTTTTAGCTGAATGGTATTAATATAAAACATTAGAATAAAATGAATTATAAAATTAAGGAACCGCTAAAAATAAATTTGAGATTCAGATCATTTATTTTGAAAACACTCACAGAATACACCATTTTGTGAAACTTTTTAATATCTATGATGAATAATGACATTAAAAAATGTTACACAACAGGCGATCTGCGCTACAATATGTACTAAATCAAGACTTGAAATAAAGATACAATTATTCATTGAAACAAAACCTGCGTTAGTCACACGGGGTGACTAGACTAAACCGACGTTCTACATCCCAGGACATCTGAGCCACATCACCTGCAATATACCCTTACTCAGTCAGAGGAATACAGGAAGAGAGCGAAAAAAAAAGTTGCCAACTCGAAATTACGAGCATTTAGAAAACTTTGGTCTGACCGCACACCTCAGGTGATTAACGAAGTGTTAATCGCCCTCTGAGAGTCGTCGCCTTGTCGCGGTGAGAGAGTTAGTTGTAAATACTTCACTAGCATTGTTGTCAGGTGTTTCTAAACCCAAATAAGACTACCGATTGCAGAACTGCAGCATTTAGACCTTGTCTGAATTTGATATTAACTAAAATAGTTGTAGTAATGTAATGTTTTCTTAATATTATTCAAACTTCTAATTAGCATCAATGTTGGTTTCTTAATAAAAATTAAATTAATCAAAACGATAGAAGATGGTATCGCCACTCCTTGATATTAAGCTCAAACTGACATATACATAACTCTTGTGGGCATATAATGACATCCCTTCAATTCAACGAAACCATATAAAAAACTTCTACCTCATTCTTTCTAAACCCAATTACCACTAACTGTGGCGGGCTGGAGCAAGATTAAATTCTCAATCCATGTATAAAAAATCCATGTAAATGTTTTAACGAAGCGAAACCCAATCTGTCACATCACACTTCTTAACGAAAGTTAACCTGCAGCAATCATTCCATGTGAAATCTTTGAGCATGGGGCTTCGAAGGATAGTGTATTTTTTAAGGGGAACGAACAGTGTGAAGAAGGAAGCATTTAATACTGTAAAGAAAGGAAACAAGGCAAATAAAAGTACGTGTCACTTATCTTGGTGATTTCAGTGATTCTAGTTTGGTGCTCGTTTTTACTGGATGAAAATTGGGGCAT
>NC_043009.1:4804689-4839689 GCF_006345805.1 Octopus sinensis
ATATTGTAAGATTCTAAAAAATACCAAAATAAAAATGAGTATATGTTGGAATTTCAATGAATAATATCTTTATTTATACCAAATTACACCAACTCTCATATGTATATACTTTTATTGTGTATACGCCAAGATGTCTGGAAAACAATGAAAAGCATCAACGGTATCGGAAATAATCTTAAAGGAAATAAATTATAATTTGTCAACACTTATTTCGATGATAGATACATAAACATTTACTCTATGTGAAATAGAAAAAAATATCCTCCAGACGAAAAGCAAATAAGTGTACATCTAAATTTTGAATCGAAGAATTTTCTGAAATTCTATCAACAGTTGTAAAAAAATAACCCAAGAGAAAGTTTACTATCGCAACCATTTTGGATATTAAGACTTAACGAAACAAATTTAGAATAGGAAACATATGGAGAAAGAAAGAATATATGGACCAAATGGCAAAATTCTTTCAATTTACGAATATATAAAAAATAAACTTTCCTGAAGACATACAAATGTGAGAAATATGCTGAAATATATTCAAATTGGATTAGTTTAGCTGTACCCGTACTTCCTAACAGGTTCTTGATTAAAAAAATTTTAGGAGACCCGGCGGAGGAAACTAAACTTAGATGAGAATTCACTATGATGAAATTCGGAATAGACATAGCCATTAACCCGTGTAAACAATCTCGTTTCACGATTGAATACGAAGCTTCTAGAAACACATTCTTGAGGAAATATTTTAAAAATGAGTGTGGACTCGGGATATTTCAAAACAAATCAAGAAATAAATTAAGACATTTGTGGCAGAGAAAACAGTCGTTTCTCGATGAATAAGCTGCAAATTATGATAAAGATTTCACAACACTACGAAATAGAAATAAAAAGGAAACTCACTCGTTTCTGCAACATGCAGCAAACCACACAGTAATATAAGCAGTCGTCTGGCAGTGAATTGACGTTTAAGTACTGAAAGAACTCTTTACTATGGTAAAATATAAGGAAACATCATAATACACAGAAGAGGCACCAAAACCATGAAGGTGACAGATAATCCTTGGATCAAAACATTACAGGAGGAAAAAAAACCATAATGATGTCATTCTCAAGATTTCAATAGACGTCAGTTAGAAGTGATTGCCATTGGAATTTCTACGAGTTCACAAGTTCCAATTTTGGCCTCCCAATTTCTCCGATTGTAATCACATGGACGACATTCTGCGTGGCGCGGTTGAGAATGATAATAAGCGCCTTGCCTGCAAATAAGCCAATATTGATGTGGTTTTCGAAGATCGTCCCACGGCCACGGTGCAGAACGCATACACTTAGTTTCAGAGCCGTATTGAGGCAGATGGTGGAAGCTGAAGGTTTTTCCTTTGAGTGTTACCCCACCCCCAGCCTTCGTTAATAATTTTGTACATGTTAAGAAGGACCTTCTGATACAACTTGATATTGCCTTTATAATAAGCTCCGTCAGTGTGTTTAATAACGTCTAAGATGAAATGAATGTATAAAAAGAATTGAGTGAATTTCTCTTCAAACCGTTTTTTGGTTCGATAACTGTAACTTTCTATTGAAAAGGATTTTGTTGTGGCCTCGTAAAAGGAAGAAATTCATCTTCCATAACATTTCTCAAGAAGTTTATGTCTGGTATGGGAGAAAAGAAAGAACTACTCGAGATTTCTATTTTCAACAGTGTAACGAGATATGGAGTTTAACCACTTGGCCAATGGCATTTTTTCAATATTGAGTCTGTTGAGCATAGCTTTACGAACATGAAACCTGCTTTTATAACATCAGCGCAACCTCTGCTGTACGATCGTTTTAAAATCATATTTGCACAAACGTAATATTTTAAATCTTTCACTGGAAGATTATCAAGAAATAGTAGGGCAAAATTTAAATAATCGGATAACATTCGCTAGAGGAATAGACAATAGTGTTGATTTCGAAAGTATTAGTAGAGGTTGATGTAAATGTAAGGAAAAGAAAATCAAATATGCCTCTTAAAAGTCAAAGAACAAAATTGATTGTCTTATATTTTCGAGGATCTATCTTCAAGCGCACAATTTGAAATCAACAGGATTCCAGTGAAGATTAAATTCTGAAATACAGAATCAATACAAGAGTGTTAGAACACAAGGAAGAAACATTTATACTCTAAATTGACTTGCTATGATTAGTAACAAAATATCACTAAACGTTTGTCATACTATTTAAAACTGGGTTATATCGTTCAAGTACAAGCTAACCAAAATGAAATGTAAGGAAAAATCAGGACTATAAACCATTTGATCATTACTCTACTCAGTCAGAATCAACTTCAAACTAAGCCGCAATGAAAATAAAAAGAGATTTTGGACCATCTAATATGTACTTGTAGTGTGTGGATACTGATTGCAAAGAAATATAATATGATCTGAAGTTATTTTCAAAGTGGATACATTATTTATCAAATGCTATACAAAAATGAGACAAAGTTTCAGCAACGATGAAAATGAAAAAAGTAGGAAAAATAAAAATAAATATATGCAGAGAATAATCAGCATTTTAAATGTGGTTGAAAGCAAATGCAAGTGTAATCCCAATACAAACAACTTCACATTAAATAAGGAATGTATGAAGAATCGTAATATATTGTGGTATCAGAATAAATGCTAAAAACTGCGAACAGGAGAGCTAAATTGAATCGACAGGAAACTCATTGCAAATTCCTTACCCAAAGCAACCCTATAGCTTCTTACAATGCAAACAGGGGAAATGGAAAGTTTTATTCAAATATATCTGGTCACTCATGGAGAAAGGCGACAACGACGTAAACATTGAAACAGTGTGCCATTCAACATCGCGTCATCTTAGTAGGATTTCAAAACGTGTACATCCTGTGTCTGGCGGGTAAATGCAACATATTAAATGAGCCAATGAGACATGCAACAAAAATACCGCAATACTCTGTAAATGCAACATTAAGTAATATCTAAACATCCGAATAATCTGCAACAAAATTGCTTAAAATCTAGGTAGTTCTTGCAACACGTCAGTTTCGAAACACGGCCACAAAAGAATGTTAATCAGTAAGAAGCACTACAAATGATGTGATAGGAAAATTTCCATTAACTATTCAAATTGTGAGACACGGAAAACTCGAGTAATAAAGTGATTTAAATCTTGATATATATGTATGTGTATGCGCGAGTATATGTGTGTGCGTATCTACATACATATATGCACATATATAAACCGCTATCCTCCTACATACATAACATAGTTAAAAGATGTGTGTGTGTATATATATATATATATATATATATATGTTCATATATTATACTTATGTATATGCTTATATAAATAAATAAATATATATATATATATATATATATATATTATATATATATATATATATACATATATATATAACTGTATATATATAAAGAGTAATTTCAAAGAACATACATCCATGTAGCCAGCTTTATTTCTGTGCATACATATATGTCTTTATCTATGTCTGTGTATATACATGCATACATATACATACATGCATATATATGTGTGTGTGTGTTTTGTGTATGTGTGTTTCTATGCTTGTGTGAGTATGTATGTTTTGCGTGTGTGTATGTGCTTGTGTGTGTGCGCCTCTGTGTGTGTGTGTGTGTGTGTCTGTGTACGTGTTTGTGCATCTGCGCACAGTAGATATCCACATAAAATTCTACAATTTGTACGAGTAAGAATATATATATGAGAAATGCATGTACTACTTTTGATTCAATTTTCAAATCAACACTTTAAAACGATCTTGCATTTATTCAAACATATTTCATTTCTTATTCTTAAATTGTTCTTATGTGGTTAATCAAAGTAATCTTACTGATAGATATGTATTCGCAGCACACATCTTAGTTGCGTTAGCGAAAAAGGTAATATTGTTTAATATTTCCAACCCGACATAAGAAATGCATAAGCAAAACGAATATTCTGTACAAGGCATAATGTAAAGAAACGTTAATTTATCACTTCTGGAGAATGTTTCTAAAGAAATCTACAATTGCTATTAATTCCACTATTCATTAATATAACGAAAACTTCTTCAAAATACCTTGTATGATAAAGATTCTTATTTTTTATTTCGCTGTGTTTTATCTACAGTTCTGCGTAAAATTGTGTAAATTGGTTAAAGTTAGTGATGAATTTGGTAGCAGGAAATTTTAAAAATTCCAACGTACATACATATATATTATGATATATCATACATACATTCATCGGAATTATACACACACACACACGTACACATATTTTTTATTCTCTTACTTGTCTCAATCATTTGACTGTTGCAATGCTGGAGCACTGGCTCTCTCTCTCTCTTTCCCTCTCTCTCTCTCTCTCTTTCTATATATATACATATATACTGTTTGCAGCCGTATACTCAGAATGCACGAATTCAACACCTATTTAGTATATCTTAAAATACTGATGATGATAATTTTTAAATTTTACTAATTAATTTTCTGCAGGTCTAGAATTGAAACAGTTGTAAGAGCTGTTTGTCAATTTTTATTAATAAAGAATAATTTAATAATTATCTCTCTATTTTCTTTCGTATTGTAATTAATATATATATATATATAATATATATATATATATATATATATATATATATACTTTATTATGCCTTATTAAAAAGCAGCATAAATGTCACAAAAACAGGTACTCAGAGTTTCATGCTCCCGTTCGTCGGATAGTTTGTTTAGAATGGAGTAAAATAAAGTTATATGCTGAAATACAATTACTTTGATAGATACGCATTTGAAAATGGTTTTGTTTCATTTGTCGTGATGTAAACATACATATATATATATATATATATATAATATATATATATATATATATATATATGTATATATATATATATATATATATATATATATTATATATATATATATATATGTATATATATATATATATGTATATATAGATATACATATACATACACACACACGTATATATATATATATAATATATATATATATATATAACACGCACATATGTAACTATATTCTTTTATTCTTTTAGAAGTTTCCGTCATTCGCCCGCGGTCATGCTGGAGCACCGCCTGTAGTCGAACAAACTGACACCAGAGTGTATTCTTTTTAAGCTTGCTACTTATTCTATCGGTGTCTTTTGTCGATCCGCTACGTTTCGGGGACGTAAGCACACAGGTATCGGTTGACAAGCGGCGGTAGGGTGTAAAACACAGACACAGAAATGCACACATACATGTGTGTATATATTATATACATACATACATACATACACACACACACACACACACACACATATATATATATATATATATATATATATATACATATATAAGCGTTTAGGTGTGTTTATGCTTTAATTTTGTCAATCAATTGATTGTTTGACTTAAAACATAATGAACTACCTACGTAAATATATATCTTACTCTAAATTACGCAAGAAAAAGAAGAAAAGGAAAAGGAGAGGATAGAATTTGGTCAGTGTGGTGTTTATACTAATTTAGCCCGCCTGTTTCTAGCCATCAATTTTAAGCTATTGTTCTCTGTTACAACTGTTTAATAGTATTATATACACGAATGATGCTCCTCAAACTCTTTATGGTTTGTGACAGACTGGGTGGGGAATTATTTGCAAGTATACAAATCATCGACAGCTATGGTATTACTAATTATTTGAAATTTTAACATCTGTCTTATTAATTAACAGAAGCTCAAGTAAGTACAAAACTGTTCCCAGAAATAGGCAGAACTTGTAATCAAGGATTATAAATAAATGAGCTTTTAACACGTAATGTAACAATATGATTGAGAATACATGCATTCGTGTGTAAGAGGACTAAGTATCACTGGTACAGCTGTAATTGTAAGCGAAGATATGATTATTACATAGGGAGATAGTGTAAATTACAGACGTCGTAAGGGAAGAAGATACACCCAAAACAAAATCAAGACAAACCAAAGCGAAAGCAACAAAATTAAACTGGAAAATGGAAAAAAAAGGGAATGGAATTATGAAAAGGAAAGAATAAAAAATAAAAAGGATGTCGTCTCATCATCGAATAAATAGAGAAGGGACAAGGAAATGAAATCTATAATTCAAGGAATTAAGAAATTGACTATTACCATATGATACAGGTATGTATTATCTCTGAGCTGCCTAGGGAGGTGTGCAGGTGTTGTAATATCCATTTGTTCACGTCATCAATTATCGAGGGAATGATCTTAAAGTTTTGTTGCAAAAATGTTTACATCTCACCGTTTGTTCCTGCCTCTAATTTCGGATGTTATAATCTGACGTAAGTATTAACAGTCACTTTAGTTTTCACTAAATCACAAGGAGCTGCAAAGCACAATATTAACCGACAGACATTTTATATTTCGTTTCGTTGTCTTTAAACTCCCAGATTATCTTGCATAATTACGTTGATATTTCCTTATAATTATGTTTAAATTCTAAAATGCGGTGATAACATTTAAATTTTAAACTTGTGCAACAGTTCATATAATGATAATTTTTTTTTATCCATAAGAAGTGAGCGTCTATAAATTACATGCTTCTTAAGGCATTGTTCACCTAACGGACAATTATTAGGGTCCCTACAATTCTTCTTCTTCTTCTTCTTCTTCTTCTTCTTCTTCTTCTTCTTCTTCTTCTTCTTCTTCTTCTTCTTCTTCTTCTTCTTCTTCTTCTTCTTCTTCTTCTTCTTCTTCTTCTTCTTCTTCTTGTGTGTGTGTGTGTGTGTGTGTGCGTGTGTGCATCCACACGTGTGTGTTTGTATGTATGTTTGTATGTATGTATGTATGTGCTTCTCCCTCATCACTTGAATTTCACCACCGTTGTGGGTGTGTTTACGTTCCCTTGTAATAACCGTTGTGCAAAGAGAGGACAATAGAATAAGACCAGATATCGAATAAGAACTGAAATCGATTAGAAAACTGTAAAAGCATAAAGGACTGGTTGATTATGTCTTCGATTTCGTTCCATACTAATACTTAAAGAAGTCTAAAACACAGACTGAACTGATTCATTACATTAAATATATACGTTATGTAATCGATGTAATATCATAGTTAAGTTTGTGAAAAGTCTAAAAGCCCGAAACAGACATGAGAAATGGAATTATGAAATTTCTTATATAGACAATCTGAACCTGACTGGTACAGGGGTTACAAACACATGACGGATAAGCTAATCGTGGCTAAACTCGAACTCAAAAGGGAGTCCTTCTATTCGATGCGCTGTCATTGTATTATTATTTTTATTATCATTATTATTATTATTATTATTATTATTATTATTATTATTATTATTATTATTATTATTATCATTATTATTAATAACCATCAGAGCATCACAACAAATCACAGCACATACCCAAGGCAAACAGAGCTGCGCTCGGTAGTGAAGTGAAATCACGCTATAAAAATTGAAAAAAAATTATTATTATTATTATTATTATTGTTACTATTATTACTACTACTATTATTATTATTATTATTACTATTATTACTACTATTATTATTATCATTATTATTATTATTATTATTATTATTATTATTATTATTATTATTATTATTACTATTACTATTATTACTATTATTATTATTAATGTTATTATTATTAGTATTCTCCTTTTGATTATTATTATTATTATTATTATTATTATTATTATTATTATTATTATTATTATTATACTACATTCAAATTAATCAAATAATATTGATAACTTCTATTGTTAATGCTACAAATGATGGACTTTTTCTTATTCCGTGTTGCATTGATATAATACTATTGCTAAGTTGTTATCCCTGCACTAGTAGAGATAAACATACTGGTTTTAGTCGAGGATTAGAGGCATTAAAGTACGATGGTGGGATCAGCCACGTTGGTGTTTATGTTCATCATATACCAGACTATATTGGTCGCAAGCCCAGAGGAGGAATTATATAATTGACCTTGACGGAATTTGAAATGAGAGCATAACATAACGTAACGAAATAATAGGAATCATTCTTCCGCCGCTCTAGCAACTCTGCCAATACATACCCCTTTGAAATACATACACTTGATTAATTACTTGGTTAAAGCCTACTTAGGAATAAAGGTTTCTTATTGCCAAGGTCTAAAGAGTATATTTGTGTCGCAGAGGTAGGAGTCGAAGGGAATAGAAATGTGTCGTTTGCACATTTCTCATGCGTATTAATCACGTAAGTTAGAAGGACATAATTTTCCACCAGAAATAATCACAAGGTGCGAGAGAGATGGTTTGTGTGAAACGCATAACTCTTTCTCGCTGAAACTCAACATGAACCGTTTTATGAGCATGAATATACACATGCTTATGAATATATTACGTTTCAGTGAGCATCGAGGTAACAGAACGGAGATAGTTTCAAACATCTTATATTGACTGTACATTGTGTCGCAGTTGATTGAAGATTTATCTCTCTAACAATTTCTGAAATCTTCAGTATTTATAACTTCGCTTTGTGTTGAATGAATCGCAATAATCTCTTTTTCTTTTCTTCTCTATCTGCCGCAGTGTCATGGACACTTTCTTTTAATGTGGCTGATGCATTCTCTATCCCCCCATTTAATTGCTTTATGCTTAATAATAACGATGACAATAACAATAACAATAATAATAATAATAATAATAATAAAAATGATGATGATGATGATGATGATGATGATAATGATAATAATGATAATGATAATAATAATAATAATAATAATGATAATAATAATAATAATAATAATAATAATAATAATAATAATAATAATAATAATAATAATAATAATGATAACAACAATAATAATAATAATGATAATAATAATAATAATAATGATGATAATAATAATAATGATAATAATAATAATGATAGTAATGATAACGATAATAATAATAATAATAATAATCATAATAATAATAATAAGAAGAAGAAAAAGAATAGTAATAATAATGATACTTATAATAATAAGAGTAATAATGGTAATAATAATAATAATAATAATAATAATAATAAGAATAAGAATACTTCATCATGTCATCATCACCATCATCACCACCACCGCCACCATCATCATCAGCATTGCATCATCATCATCATCATCATCGCCATCATTGTTGTTGTTATTATCATAATCGTCACTGATTGTTATTATTTTATTGCTATAAGGATGATGATGATAATAATCATAATGGTTTCTTACTATATCAGATATTGCTTGGAGTGAAATACCAAGGGCCGGTGGCGGGGGGGGGACATCGGTCTATGCAATCGGCCCCTGTATACAAGAACCATCTCTTCCCCAGGGCTACTGTTACACAATGCTTTCAAGCATTGATGTTTATGAACATATGTTTGTGCTTCATTTAGTGTAAACACTGAAGAATTTGGCTCTAACCATTCTGTAAACCCTTCAAAAGATTCCGGATTTTCACAAACGTTAGGGCGGTGGAAATAATGTTTGACTCTATTTGATCCAACTCTTTACATTCCTAGTTCAAATACAGCTGAAGTTGGCTTTGCCTTTTGCTTCTCGTCATCCTGTAGTTGATGAAATAAAGTACTAGCCAGTTACTGGCTATGATATTTTATCGACTACAAACTTCTTTAAGCTTAAAAACCTTGTGCCTTTGTAAGAAATTAAAATTTTACTGTGTATCATACTTCTACAATAATATATTACAACTATTGTTGGTGTTTCCGTTGCTATGGTATTTGCATCAAGTTAGTTAAAGAAATGAACACGACGTACTTTTCTCTGTTTATCTAACGTTGTATAGCGTGTGGTTTCATTTTAATTTGAGGGTTAATTGAGAGATATTTGTATTGAATCGGACGGCTTCATCGAAGCCCCCTTGCATCTCGTTATTTCTCATATTTTATTGTATGTGTTTATATATATATATATATATATAATATATATATATATATATATATATGTATGTGTGTGTGTGTGTGTGTATGTGTATGTGTGTGTGTGTATAATATATATGTATATATATATATATATATATATATATATATTATATATATATATATATATATATTTACACCGGAGTAAACACATAATGTGAAACAAGGTGGAAAAAAGAGTACTCAAATACCAGTGGTAGAGTAATATGATTTATTTAAAGCAAAAACTGTCCGATGAACGGCAACGAGAAACTCAGAGTAACAGGTTTTGTTGAATTTTCTGCTGCTTTAAATAAAGTATATATATATGTATGTATATAAGAAAAAATCAACGAAAATGCACATTGTAAATTAAAAAAAGGCTTCTTATGAAAGGTAACGACAAATATATACATTTAGATGGACTGAGGTAGTAATAAAAGTCATAAAAGTCATTATTATGAGATGATTAAAAAGTCAGAAAGCAAAGCATACCGGCTAATGAACGGTGTCAGGTCTAATAGTTCCCGATTAAAAAGATTATTTGTAATGGAGGTAAGTAGTTCTAGATTTAGTGGAGTTGTGTTAGATATAGAATTGTAATGTGAATGGTGTAGGGAGTGTGTAGGGTTTAGTGGTGTTAATTGAATGGTTAGTGGTGTTCTGTATTGAGTTGTGTGTTCATATTTAGTTGGGGAAGATATTTATTGATGGAAATTGCCTCTTTATTCAACCTTTGTTGCATTGTGGTGTTCTGTGAACATTGATAGAAGGGGAATATTTGGAAATTAGGATTAAGAGGCATTTTTCATCAAGAAATATCTTCCCCAACTAAATATACCTCTGCAAGCCCTTCTCGTCCTGGACAATCCACATGCTCACCCACATTACCTCGAACATAACATCCTCGAAGGGTGCAAGTTTATAAAAGTTCTCTACCTTCCACCAAACACTACCCTTATCTTGTAGCCCATGAACCAGCAGGGGTATTCTAATTTCAAGAATCTCTTCGCAAAGCACTTGTTCCGCCGCTGCTTTGAGGTGACGGAGAGAGCAAACCTCACCCTTCGAGAGTTCTGGAAGAACCATTATAACATTGTGATTTGCCTCATAGTTGCCGATATGGCCTGGCAGGGTGTTACAATGAGGATCCTGACCTCTGCGTGGAAGAAGTTGTGGTCTGAGGTTGTGTCTGAAACGGACTTTGAAAGACGAGAACCCGAAGCGGCAGTAGTGAAGGCGATTGTATCCCTTGGTAAGTCCATGGGCTTGAACGTGGATGAAGACAACATCAATGGACTTATCGAGGAGCTCTCCGAGGATCTGACGACGGAAGAGCTAAATGTGCTAGAGACGTTGCAGCACACGGAGATTTTGCAGGAATTAGTTGACGCGGAGAAGACGGAGGAGATTATCTCTACCAGTGCGAGAAAGTAAATGTTGGGAACGTGGGAAAAACTTTCAGACTTTTTTCAAAAGAAACAGACAGAAGAAGTTGCAACTGGGCGTGATGCGATGCTATTTCATGATACTTGCCTAACTCACTTCAGAAATGCTCGGAAAGTGAGGGTGAGACAGACCTTATTGGACAGGTTTTATCAAAAACTCCTGCAGATGAAAGTGAGGAAAGCGTGGCGAAAAGGGCAACAATTAGCGAATAAGATTCAGTTATTCAGTTCAGCCTTTCTCCTCCAACTCCGTCAGCATATTGAAGTCGTCTGATCTCCATGATAAATGCTGTACCTTATACTTAATAAAACCAGCTTATTGCAGTACAGTCTATTGTATTGTTGTTTTTTTATACAATAGTCGTTATTTATAAGTACAATGTTTCTTATTTAATCCTCTACCCCATATAATCGACTGCCTAGCTGTTAACATTTCAGGCCTTGTGACTATCGTAGAACGGATTATTATAAGGTTTTATTTAAAATTTATTTCAATTTTTATGCAAAGAATGAATTTGCTATGACATTATGTATGAAATTGCGAAGAACTGGACACTATGTCCTATAAACCGACATTTGAAGATGAATTAGGAAGCTCTACCTTTTTTTTAATATATATATATATACATAAACAAGAGATATAAGAAACGTAAAATATATCAGCAAGAGAATTAACCTTGTATTGAAGACATTTGACAGGCAACCTGCTGCTCGGTAAACAGAAGGTCTTGCATATGTTTAAAATATTATCAAACGATAAACAAGATCCTAGAAAGGAATATTCAGTCTAAAACTATATACATAAATCTCCTGTCGGCGAGTGTCAATCACAATGAAGGACATACGCTATAACCTATTAATCGAAGGGATTGTAGAGTAGTATTCCAAAATTAAGTATCCCAAACTTAATATTACCTGGAGTTACATTTTTTTTCTATATAAAAATCTGTGGCAGTAGGATGTTTACATATTAATCTGCCCTTGAATGTACAAGTAACTCTTAGAGGATTTCATTCAAGTTGCAGACACTAGTATAAATCGATTAAACTCATCCTCAGTACTTGACTGGTTCTTTATTTTATCGCTCTCGAAATATCAAAGACAAATTTAATCTCAGTATGATTTAAACTCAGAACGCAAAGGCCTCGGACTAAATACAACAAAGCCGTAAGTTTATCCCGGCCTCAAGCGATATTGTCTGTACACCAAGCTGGTCACTGTAGTGCAGTACGTCACTTTCTCTTAAAATGATAGGCGTAAGAGTGGCTGTGTGGTAAGTAGCTTGCTTACGAACCACATGGTTCCGTGTTCAGTCCCACTGCGTGGCATCTTGGGCAAGTATCTTCTGCTATAGCCCCGGGCCGACCAAAGCCTTGTGAGTGGATTTGGTAGATGGAAAATGAAAGAAACCCGTCGTATATATGTATATAGATGTATGTATGTATGTGTGTGTAAATATGTTTGTGTGTCTGTGCTTATCCCCCTCCCCCAATATCGCTTGACAACCGATGATGGTGTGTCTACGTCCCTGTAACTTAGCTGTTCGGCAAGCAAGACCGATAGAATAAGTACTAGTCTTACACGGCCTTTAGTTCCTCGACTAAAGGCGGTGCTCCAGCATGGCCACAGTCAAATGACTAAAACAAGTAAAAGAGTAAAAGAGCGTTACCAAATATCAATGTTTAATCACTAGACTGCAACTATGTTCAAAATATTTACACGTACAACCTCAAATGTAATGGAAACGGCCATGGATAAAAATGACGTTAATACGTAAGGTTCATAATGAAGGACACCTGAATGAAGATTCCCAACGCTTTCCTATCAAAGAAATTTCAGAATCTAACAAAATAATGAAACATCTAGTGAAGGCATGAAACATCAATGAAAGTGCTGAAAGTGCCCTGGATGTTATTGATCACTCATCGATTCTGTGATTACTCTAAAATATTCATGATTAATGATTTTTTTTTTTGGAAAAGAATACTAAAAATCTATTCAGTGGTCCAAAAGGAAAAAAAATAATTAAGCAACGTGAACAAAACACGTAAAGAAATTAAAAGAACATTTAGAAGTAGACGAAGCAGGTAAGATGCAACCCATACATCTGAAGTCAAATATCGAAAACAAATAATATAATTTTTCTGAATCAGATGTAAACACAAGCTGAGCCAGAAAATTAGTAGAAAACACTAACTATTCCAATAATTAACCTATATTTGGAATGTATTTGATTAGAAAATAAATGAATGAAGAAACATCGACATAAGACAAGAAAATAATCAGGATGTATAATAAGCTATTCTAAATCTGATACAAACAAGCTACATACAGATCTACAGACTTCACAAGATGTAACTCCTGGTTATATCGAAAGGGTTATATCGTAGAGTCACTTCGTATCTCGAGTCTTACAGCACACATTCACTCGGCTGTTATGCAGACTGGAGGCGCAATGGCCAGTGGTTAGGGCAGCGGACTCGCGGTCATAGGATCGCGGTTTCGATTCCCAGACCGGGCGTTGTGAGTGTTTATTGAGCGAAAACATCTAAAGCTCCACGAGGCTCCGGCAGTGGATAAATTAAGTACCACTTGCGCACTGAGATCGATTTAATTGGCTGTCCTCCTCCCCCCAAATTTCGCGACTTGTGCCTAGAGTAGAAAATATATTTCCACGATTTAAAGGCGGTGAACTGGCAGAATCGTTAGAACGAAAGTTAAAGTGCTTAGCATTTCGTCCGTCTTTACGTTCTGAGTTCAAATTCCACCGAGGTCCACTTTACTTTTCATCCTTTTGGTGTCGATAAAATAAGTACTAGTTGAGCACTGGGGACGGTGTAATCTACTTATCTCCCACCCCCAAAAAGCTGCTGGCCTTGTACCAAAATTTGAAAGCAATATTTCCACTGTCTCTTTCAATACCTCTACGATGGTTGAGAAGCTTTCCAGAACGATAGCCACTCTGTTTATCAGCTAACTTAGGCTCAACAATGTTCCTAGATCTCATTTTCAGACACTTAGATTAGATTCTGCTGGGGGTATCTTAAAAAAAATATTCCTCTACATTTAGTGCAATCTCATTTTGCCTCTTATATAATATCTTAGGATTATCATTCCGGATTGCATTATGCATTTGAATAGTAACACACCAAGATAAGTTACATTAACGGGGCAAAAAAAATAAACGATCCAAATGAGCAATGTTAACTATAAATATATAAACTCCACCAAATGGTGAGAAAATGTAGCTTATCTGCCAGCAATATTAATAATAATAATAATAATATAATAATAATAATAATAATATAATAATAATAATAATAATAATAATAAGGCCTTCGACAGTATACCGCATCCATGGATCTTGAGATCGCTGGACATCTTCAAAATTTCCCCAGTGATTTCAAACTTCCTGAAGCACAATATGTCGTTGTGGAATACGAATCTCCAATTATACCACTCTAATGGAGTACTTGCCTCAGAAAATATAAGCATCAACTGCGGAATTTTTCAAGGTGACTCACTTTCACCTTTAATATTCTGCATAGCCCTAATACCCCTTACAAGTGAATTAAACAGAACAGGGTATGGGTATAAAATTGCCAATAAAAAAGTAAGCCATCTATTTTATATGGATGACTTAAAACTTTATGGTAAAGACAATAATGAACTTGAAGGCCTATTGCGCACCGTGAAAGCATTCAGCGATGACATCGGGATGGAGTTTGGACTTGAGAAGTGTGCCAAGGCCACTTTCCAGAAAGGGAAAGTGAAGACCACAAATTCAGTCGTGTTAGATGTTGACACAGTCATAAGAGAGCTTGAGCAAGAACAAACATACAAATATTTAGGGATAAATGAAGGCTTTGGTATTCAGCATGCAAGCATGAAAGAGAAAATCAGGAAGGAATGTTATAGGAGAGTTCGTGCAGTCCTGAAATCTGAACTAAATGCACGTAACAAGGTGTTAGCTATAAATTCCCTAGCAGTTCCAGTTGTTACTTATAGCTACAATGTGTTGAACTGGAATATGAGTGAAGTAAAGAATATAGATAGAAAAATACGCAAGCTGCTGAGTTGTAATAGGATGCACCACCCAAAGGCAGACGTAGATCGCCTTTACCTTCCCAGAGCCCAAGGAGGTCGAGGCCTGATCCAATTTGAACTAGCTTACAAAACAACCACAATTGCACTGGTCAAATATCTCGAAATATCGAATGACTGGATGCTAAAGCTCGTGGAAAATCACGAGAGACGAAAGAAGCTTCATTCTATCATCAAGGAAAGCAAAAAATTTGCTATTGATCTCGTGCAGGATACCCAAACTGAACAACCCGAGGGAAGTACGGCAACTATTGTTGCAAAGAAGGTGAAAATGATGGCAACGAAAAAAGCGCACGAGCAATTGGCTGATAGGTGGGAGGAGAAACCTCTGCCCGGCAAATATGTGACCCGCAGTAAACAAGCTGATGTTGACCAGAAGCAAACCCATCAGTGGCTGCGGAGCTCGGGGCTAAAAGCAGAGAGCGAAGGTTTCATCCTGGCTGCTCAAGACCAAAGCCTATCAACCCGGAACTACCAGGCCAATGTGATGAAAAATGGAGCAGACCCAAAATGCCGATTCTGCAACGACATGATTGAAACAGTGGACCACCTAATCTCTGGATGTAAAGTCTTAGCACCAGTGGAGTATAAATTAAGACATGACAGAGTTGGCCAATATCTACACTGGCTAATAAGTCGGCATTACAATATCAAAACTGCCGACAAGTGGTATAATCACCACCCTGAGGCTGTAACTGAAGGAGAAAATGTAACCATTCTGTGGGACTTTCCAGTACATACAGACCGAACCATCAAGGCCAATAAACCAGATATTGTTGTGAAAGACCAAAACAAAGTTTGCTTATTGATCGACATGAGCATCCCCTGTGATCATAATATCTCAGCGAAAGAGTTTGACAAGCTCAGAAAATATAAAAACCTACTCATTGAAATTGAGAAAATGTGGCATCTCAAGGCGGTTACAATACCAGTGATCGTAGGAGCACTAGGAATGATCAAGAAGGGAACCGAAAATTATATGAGAATGATCCCTGGCTTACCATCCCTGCAAGAAGTGCAAAAGATTGTTTTAACTGGTACATCACACGTATTGAGAAGAGCATTGTCGATGTGAGAACTGTTGCTGCTCATGTATTTTAATTTAACTTAAAAAAAAAAAAATGAACGAACTACTGAGTTTGGTTTAATGGCCTACCAATATACACTATGAGTTTCTTTGCCCTAAGAGTCGGGAAGACACTCGGCAAGAAATGGAAGAAAATTTGAAAGAAGAAAAAAAAAAAGTAATAATAATAATAATAATAGTAATGTAATAATGATAATAATGATGATGATGATGATGATGATAATAAAAATACTACTACTACTACTACTACTACTACTACTACTACTACTACTACTACTAATAATAATAATAATAATAATAATAATAATAATGTAATAATGATAATAATGATGATGATGATGATAATAAAAATACTACTACTACTACTACTACTACTACTAATAATAATAATAATAATAATAATAATGCAATAATTCAAGTTGCTTTGTTTTACATTTCTAATTTCAGCCGCATCCGCAGCATTTCCCTCAGATCTGATTTGAGACAGAAATAAATTATAAATCTCTCTCTAAAAACAAGATTAAAAAAAAAACAAGAGAAAAGATGATTTAAGTCGCATCAATAAATGTCTAAAAGATAACAATACATTTCAGAGTTAAATATTTTATTAAAAGAGACCAACAGAGAGAGAAGGAAAGAGAGAGAGAGAAAGAGAGAGAGAGAAAGAGAGAGAGAGAAAGAGCGAGAGAGAAAGAGAAAGCGAAACATAGAGAGAGAGAGAGAGAGAGAGAGCGAGAGAGAAATAGAATAAAAAAAGTGGAGGAGAGGAAGAGAGAGTCAGAGAAATACATTGTGCGTGAGTGACGGAATGAGTGACAGAAGAGTGACAGATTGAGGGCGGGGGTAATCGATGACATGATGACCAGTTTCCCGAAAATGGTGAGTGATTTTTGCTGTAGAGAAGACCTGTATAGAGAACAGGAAATATAGAGGAAGTATAAGAATGTATTTGCAGTATGTGTGTGTGTGTGTGTGTGTATATATAAAATACAAAATGGGACAAAGAAGCAAAACATCCGGACAACTAAGTGTTACAAAAAGGGACAACAAAACATCCAGATAGACGATACAAAAAACAAGGACGGGTCATTCGAAGCTTTCTATCCTCAGTCAAGAACCGGATCATCCTTACAATTTCGGCTGGTGTGTGTGTGTGAGAGTGTGTGTGTGGAGGCGCGTGGCTTAGTGGTTAGGTTGTCAGCATCATGATCGTAAGATTGTGGTTTCGATTCCTGGACCGAGCGACGCGTTGTTTTCTTTAGCAAAACACTTCATTTCACGTTGCTCCAGTCCACTCAGCTGGCAAAAATGAGTAACGCTACGATGGACTGGCGTCCCGTCCAGCTGGGGAACACATACGCCATAGAAACCTGGAAACCGGGCCCATGAGCCTGGCTAGACTTGAAAAGGATGTGTGTATATATATATATATATATATATATATATATATATATAATATATGTATATGCACACGCTGTAGTGGACGCGCAATGTCCCAGTGGTTAGGGCAGAGGACTCGCGGTTTCGATTCCCAGATCTAACGTTGAGAGTTTCTTGAGCGAAAAAAACCTAATGATCCACGTGGCCCTGGCAAGGGTATGTGGCTTTACGCTTCAATACCACTTTCTTTCACACTTTCTTCCTGTTTCCGACGTACAAGTATTTCAAAGGGCCAGCCTTGTCACACTCTGTGTCACGCTGAATCTCCCCGCGAACTACGTTAAGGGTACACGTGTCTGTGGCGTGCTCAGCCACTTGGAAGGTAATTTCACGAACTGACTGCTCCATTGACCGGATCAACTGGAACCCTCGTCGTCGGAACCGACGGGTAGCCATGACACGCGCATACATACGTACATGCACATATATGAATTCATGTTTGTATATATATATCTGTATACATACATACATACATATATATATATTATATATATATATATATATATATATATATATATATATATATATATATATATATATTATATATATATACATACATATATATATATATATATATATATATATATACATATGTATGTATGTATATGTGTGTGTGCGTCTTGTGTGCGTACGTATGTATGTATGTATATATATCATATATATATATATATATATATAATATATATATATATACATATGTATGTACGTATGAGGTGCATTGCGTTTCATTTATTGGTGTCTATGTGAAAGCGTATGACTATGAAAGTTTGCTTTTGTGTCTGTTTGCGAATTAATTTTCAGTGTCTGTCATTGACATTGTTCTGGAAGCTATCTGTGGGTATTCATATTAAAAACTTCAAATGAGCAGTGAAACGAGATTTAGTGTTCCTGTTGAAGATAAATTTATAATGTGCGCTGGTTTATAACAAACAAAGAATTATAAACGTACGTAAGTGTGTGGGTAGATGCGTGGATTTGAAAAGCAGAACGATGGGTAGAGGGAGAGAGGGAGGGAGAGAGAGAAAGAGAGATAGAAGGATAGATAGAGGGAAGCAGAGAAAATGACAGTGTCAGAGACACATTGGAATGCAGAGAGAGAGAGAGAGAGAAAGAGAGAAAGAGAAAGAGAGAATGAGGGAGAGAGAGAGAGACAGAGAGACAGAAAATAGGTGTGAAAGAGGTAAAGATAAACCGAGGGAAACAGAGAGAGAATGACAGTCACAGGCATAGAGTGATGGGCAGAGAGACAGAGAGAAATGGGGAGAAAGACAGAAAGATGAGAGAAAGTGAGAAAGACAGAAAGGAAATGTAAGACAGAAAAAGGAAAAAAAGCAATGAGAGATAGACTGCGAGAGAGAGAGAGAGAGAGAGAGAGAGAACGAGAGAGGAAGAAAGGGAGAGAGAGAGAGAGAAGAAGAAGAAGAATACAGTAAGATATAGAGCGAGTTAGACGGGGAGAAAGAAATTGAAACAAAGCGAGACACAGACCGAAAGTGTCAGAGAGAAAGTGAGGGAGAAAAGAAAAAAAAGAAAGAGCAAACAATAGAAAGAAAGAAAGAGATAAAGAGAGAGAGAAGAACACTGAATTATCACGATACAGGTGATCGGCATTAAATTTTTTTTTTGAATCACTTAAAAATTATATTTGACAAACTAACAAATATAAAAATAAAAACATTTTGAATAGATTTATGAAAAGATATAACATTTTCGAACATTATATTTTATGATGCAAAAAGTTTAATGGAAAACCGTAAAAATAAAATTCATTTGACACAATATAATAATTTTCATATTTTTATATAACCATAAAGAACAAAAAACAATTATCTTCTCTGAAATATTTTAATCGAAGCAAGTTTATTACTTAAACTTGATAAGTAATCACAGGTAGTTCATTATGTCACCTGTGCGACATGTTATATTGATGCAGTGCATCAATGCCATTACCTCCGTTGCTGAATACTAACTAAAATGCGCCACTGATAACGCCACTATCAAAGCTTCACGCTGAAGTTGAGGCTGAGAAAGTGTCGAAAAGTTAATGGATTTGCTTTGTTATTATTCCGAATTAATCGCAAAAGACATAAGTGGTAACTTCAATAAAGCCAAAATATATGGTCCCAGAATGAGAGGGAATCTATATATATGGTTTGATCTTTGACTTCTGGCCGGAATCAGATCGCCATGTTGATTCGCTAGCTTCTGCACGCATTTTTTTTCTTCCTTGTTTCTCTCCGTGTTTCTTTTCTGTGTATCTTTCTGTTGAAGAGCGTAGGCTCGAAACGTAAAAGACTTGTTTTATTTATATTCCTGAGCGCCATACTAATACAATTGTTTGTTTGTATTCCACCTGCCTTCGTCTTTTGTTTATTTTCATAAAGCTTCCCGTTATATATATATATGAGGGGGTGAGGCACACATACGCACCCGTTCATCACTCAGATTAACATGTAGCTGGATTATATACCTGTCTTTTCTAAATTTTTCTGCCGGTCAATATCATTATAGTATTGTCTTAAACTTTATTATTTCGTTTGTAAATTTTATTGAGAGCTCTTCAAAAAGTTCCATAAGAGGAATACTTTATTTTACATTTTTATTTACGTATGCGAATCGAAAGTTTTGTGGTATTTGCATACGCGCTAGTTTGCGGTATATATATCATGTGAGAGAAGCAGTTGAACTGCTTCTGTCACAGGATATATGTGCCGCAAGCGTTAGCACGCCGGGCGAAAGGCTTAGTGGTATTTCGTCTGCCGTTACGTTCTGCGTTCAAATTCCGCCGAAGTCGACTTTGCTTTTCATCCTTTCGTGGCCGATAAATTAAGTACCAGTTACGCACTGGGGTCGATATAATCGACTTAATCCCTCTGTCTGTTCTTGTTTGTCCCCTCCATGTCTAATCACTTGTGGGCAATTATGAAATAAGAAGCAGTTCAACTCTGGACCTTAACAACTGAAATAGGTAGTATCGTGGTAGTTGGTGCGCTGATATGTTATGCAATGTTTTACTCCGTAGGTCATTTCAAAGCCGCACAGGCAAGTGTTCAAAGTAAGCAAAAAGCTTTGTCGTGTGATATGTGAAGTAAAAAACACAGTAAAAAACACAATAAAAAACACAAAAACAAAACAAAAAACATATGTTTCAAGAAGAACCTCGTGGATCAAGTAAGGTTGTGTAGACCTTAGAACTTTGGATTCCGAAGCTATATTCCAAGTCATAGAGGTAAATCAGGCGAGAAGCATTTAGAGTATGTAGCAAACTGGGTATCTGACAGTCTAGTGTGGTTCGTCACCTTCACGACCTCGGCAAAACCATCTGAATCCTGCCTCACAATTTGACCCCGGTTTAAGCAAAGAGGCGAGTGAAAATCCCGCGTGATCTGCGTTTCGTCGAAAGGATAATAACGCGTGATGAATATTGGATATTTTCCCGCAATGCCAACGGGCCTAAGGGGCGGTTATTTGAAAGCCAGCTTTCGGAACCTCACCCCAAACATGAGCGTTACGAACACAAGGTGCGTCTGGTCGAATTATTTGGGAATAATATTCACTACGGGTTCGTTCCTGACGATGGAATCATCGGTGCCAGCCAGTACTCCGAACAACTGCAGCAGACGTATGCCAATCTATGGCAAAACTACTCAGCGTTCATTAATAGAAAGCAAACTCTTCTACAGCAAGACACTGTTAGAGATCATACCGCTCGAACGACCCAGGATAAATTCCAGGAGCTTGATGGAATCGAACTGATGCCACACCCAGCTTATAGTCCGGAACTAGTTCTCTCAGATTATTACAAGATTCGATCTATGGCTCTCATCTTCATCTCGGGACGCTTCACGCAAATATAAAAGAGTTCTTCGGCTCGAAGGACAAGAACTGGTACCAGAGTGGGATCAAAAACCTGCCAGTAAAGTGGCTTCATTCATTGCAACATTCTCCTTTCACTGTTAGGCTATTTTTCTTATATATTGGAGAATAATCCAAATAAGTCACCCAAGTAATGCAAACGTTTTGACTCAGTCTATTTATATGTATGAGCATATTCATGCGTACATACATACATACATACATACATACATACATACATACATACATACATACATACTTATATATATATATATATATATATATATATATTATATATATATATATATATATATATGCTGCAGCATAGCCGCAGTCAAATGACTGAAACAAGTAAGAGAGTAAAGGAGTAAAAGAGTATATCTCTGTGCGTATGTGAGAGTGTATACACATGCTTGCTTATATATATACACACTCATACACACGCACATATACATGTGTATATATATATATATACATATATATATATATATGTGTGTGTCTGTGTGTGTAGGGGAGTGTGTATGTTTGCGTGCAGATTTAAATGAATATACACACATTCATACACACACGCATATATATGTATGTATATATATATATATATATATATATTATATATATATATATATATATATATATATATATATATATATATATATATATATATATATATATATATATATACATACATACATATGCACACACATACATATAAGATGTATGTACAGGGTGCGGTGACTAAACTGTCGCCTAACTTACGCAAAAACGAAAATAACCCTCTTGATCCACGACAGCACTACTTCCTGCAGGCACTTGTAGGGTACTGTGTTGAGTCTGATGCCGTTTGGGAAAACTAATGGAAGCATAACGTCGCCAATCACTAATAAACACTCCAATCACCATGATGTTGACTGCATGTTTGATTTTTATCCCTCTCAGTACTTTCACTTTCTTCAGATTGACACCCGAACACTCTGAAATGTTTGTATTGGAGCTTCCGGCGCGAATGCCATTCAGTAGAGCATGTCGTTTCCGAATTTTTGGCAGAGTGTATTGCGTGATGGTGCTGAATTTCTCACAGAAGATACCCAACTGACCCTACTATATTGTGTCGTCGACAAGATCAAAAGGAAACAATGCGCGTGCGCGAAATTAAAATGATAAAATGGTGACAATTTGCCCATCACACCCTGTATGTACGGATATAACCGTACATGCAAATTTATTATTTGCATAAGTGAATACATGCACACATACATACACATACATACATACATGCATACACATACATGCATACACATACATACATACATATATACATGCATATATACATACATACATACATATATATATATATACATATATATAATATATATATATATATATATACATATATATATATATATATATATATATATATATATATATATATATAATATATATATATATATATATATATATATATATATATATATATATATATATATATATATATATATATATATATATATATATATATATATATATTGACATATATACACATACAAATATATGGCTCAGTGGTTAGAGCGTCGAGCTTACGATCGTGAGGTTGTGAGCTCGAATCCCGGACCGGGCTGCGTGTTGTGTTCTTGAGCAAGACACTTTATTTCACGTTGCTCCAGTTCACTCAGCTGTAGAAATGAGTTGCGACGTCACAGGTGCCAAGCTGTATCGACCTTTGTCTTTCCCTTGGATAACACTGGTGGCGTGGTGAGGGGAGGCTGGTATACATGGGCGACTACTGGTCTTCCATAAAAACAACCTTGCCCAGACTTGTGCCTCAGAGGGTAACTCTCTAGGTGCAAACCCATGGTCACTCATGACCGAAGGGGGTCTTTATATTTTTTATATATATATATATATATATATATATATATATATATATATATATATATATATATATATATATATAAGTATGTGTGTGTGCGTGTATACATGCACGTATAGAAATGTCTAAGCATTATCAGAGACTAAGACATTGCTACGAAGATATGGAAATATTGAAAGATCAATAGACAGATAAATGAAAATATTGCGTTCATCTAGCCACAACACAATTACTATATTTGCTGGGAGAGACAGCCGGGAGCGCTAGAGAAATCTAGAGAGTAGGAGTTTAAAACGTATTCACAATAGTTACAGAAAAAAAAACTATTATAAAAATAAAACGCAAGAATTTTTCTTGCTTCAGCTTCCTCTCTTTCTTCCACTCATTCATTTCTCTTTTCATTTTCCTCGCTTTTTTTCCGATCCCTCCTCTCTCTTTCTGCCTGCTGTTTAATCTCTCTCTCTCTCTCTCTCTCTCTCTCTCTTCAATCTCTCCAGTTTAGTTTCTAAGTAAAATTGTAGAATTGTATTTCTGAAGTAAGATCGTATCGTGCACCGATGCTCTCAGCGATTTTCAAATTCGTTTGTTGAGATTACTATAATGCTAAACCACACAACATTGCCTTATTTTAGAATAAGCTTTTTCGGCCATCATGCTTGAGCAAGCAAAGTATATATATAGACATTTATGATGATTTGCACGTGAGCTTAGTGGAAAAAACATTGATGGAGCAGTAAATCTGCTGAACGTTGAAAACAACAGGCAGAGGATGCGGTGGCGTGGATAAATACAAAACATTAAATAAAGAAACCGTGATTGACGTAGCCGTGTTAATAATAGAGCTGGTGTTGTTGTTGCTGTTTCTGTTAGTGCTGCTGCTGCTGCTACTTCTGCTGCTGCGACTTCTGCTGCTGCCACTTCTGCTGGGCCTGATTCTGGTGATGATGATAGGTGGTTGATTGTGACGGTTATGGTGAATGTGTTTTTGGTGGTGGCGTTTGTAGTGATGGTGATGGTGGTGGTGTTTAGTGGCGGAGGCGTTTGTGGCGATGGTATTTTTGGGATGGCGGCAGTGGTTGTGGCGGTATTGGTGTTTGGTGGTGATTGTGGTGGTATTGGTGTTTGGTGGTGATTGTGGTATAGGTAGTAGTTGCTGGTGGTGCTGGTTGTGGTGGTGGTAGTAGCGTTTGGTGTTAGTGGTGGTATTTGTATTCGGTAGTGATGGAGTTCGTACTGGTGGTATCTGATGATGGTGGCCGTGTTCCTGGGATGATGGTAGTATTTGTGGTGGTGGTGGTGGCATTTGTGTTGGTGGTAATGGTGATGTTAGCTTTCATGGTATTGGTGGTGCTTGCATTGGTGTTCTCAGTGGTGATGGTGGTGTTGCTGATGCTGGATTTCGTGGTACTGGGGCTGCTTGGTGGTGATGTTCGTTGTGGGGTTTGTAGTGATGGTTATATATTGATGATTATAAGCATCGGGTCTATTCATATGTTTTAAGTAGACTCAGAAACCGTAGAAGGGATGCTGGTCTACAAGATGTGAAAAGTAAAATGTAAAAGGTGATAGTGATGATGACGGTGGTGGTGATGTTGATGAGGATGATGATGAGGAGGACGACGGTGACGGTCTTGTGTGTGCGCGCACGCACGTATGATGGCTGCATCACTATAGAGGTGATGCTATTTGGATGTCATATTTATGGTCTACTGACAGGTTGGCGGTGACTGCTGCTGGTTGATGTTTAATATATTAAGTGCCAACACCAATGGTGGTGGCCGGGGTGGTGCTGTCTGTGATAACCTTTGTGATGGGGAGGTCTAAAGGTGATTTTTGCAGTCGGTTTAGGCTTCGATTTGGTTCTGTTCGTCAATATGTTAATTACAAGTGTTAACTGCGTAGATCTAGGTCAGCCACGATTGGACGATTAAATGATCAAAGACAGTCAAACCATGACCATCTCCGACCATTTTGAAGATCTACTATATCTAATGCGATATTCGATTATTAATTCGGTTTTGTTGCGATTTCTGTGAATTGCTCTGCTATTTCTCCTACTCCAACGGTCATGTGACTCATTCATTCGCTGTTTCAAATAAGGTTCCTGTCTTTTAAGTCATCTTCGTTGTCATCGTCGATATCGTTGTTGTATAAAATCAGATCAGCCATAGTTGAGCAGTTATATGACTAGCGGGTACTCTCTCTTTTACTCATGGACTGTTGGCCATGCTGGAGCACCGCCTTTAGTCGAGCAAATGGACCTTAGGACTTATTCTTTGTAAGCCTAGTACTTATTCTATCGGTCTCTTTTGCCGAACCGCTAAGTTACGGGGATGTGAACACACCAGCATCGGTTGTGAAGCGATGTTGGTGGGACAAACACAGATACACAAACATATACACACTCATACATACATACATACATACATACATACATACATGCATACATACATACATACATATATATATATATATAATATATATATATATATTATATATATATATATATATTATATATATATATATATATACGACGGGCTTCTCTCAATTTCCGTCTACCAAATCCACTCACAAGGCTTTGGTCGGCCCGAGGCCATTGTAGAAGATACTTGCCCAAGTTGCCACGCAGTGGGACTGAACCCGCAACCATGTGGTTCGTAAGCAAGCTACTTACCACTCAGCCACTCCTAAGCCTAGGAACTTTTGTGGTAATAGTCGAAACAACTCGGTTTTAGCCACACAGCTGATTCTTTTGTTAATGTTTCCTCTGAATGAGAATCCATCAAGAAAGGATGAATTTTATGTGATGCAGTGTTACAGTCTGGTCACACTTCACTCTCTCTGCTGTTCAATTTATTTCAGCATAACTGTAATAGTCGCAGCGGTGAGGTGGATAAGGTAAATGTTTAGCTGTCGGCAATTACTGTCTCTTTGAATACATTATTATTGGAGTCCAGCGCAGTGCATCGTTTTGTGCGCGGTTACTATTTATATGTTGGCTATTTCTTCGAAACTAGCTTTCTTACTTTTGAGCATGAATCGGAGGAGATAAGAGTTTTAAGATGTGGATGTGGTAGTATGATTATGTGTATGCGTCTGAGAGTGTGTATGTATGGATGATTTTTGTGCGTGTGTTGGAGTATGTATGTGTGTGATTGCATGTGCATATGATTGTATGTGTCAGTATGAAGGTGCATGTACGGTGTTTCAGTGTTTGATAGTCGTATTTAATGTTCTGTGTGTGTTTGAAGCTGCTTCAGTAACAAACGGCGGCGAATTGGCAGAGTCGTTAAAGTGTCAGACTGCAGAGCGACGCTCTGCAATTTGAGATCATATCTGAGAGATGTCACCTTTTTCTCGATCATTTCGAAGGATCAAACTAAGATGATGCATTAGAAGAAACATAAAAACGTCGGACCAGGTATTTTCAGTTTCGTATCCCGACATGGAACCTTGCTTACCTATAATAGAGTCCACTCTCTTGCAAGCAGTCGGGCAAGACTTTTGAGGATATTCTCCAGCCTTTCTGCATTCCATCTTGGCGCTTCTATAACTTCGCATATGCACTGCTTTCCCTCCTGTTTAAAAAATAAAAAGAAACTAGTCTCGAGTGTCTTTCCTTATAGCATTGTTGCTTTTTTGTGTAAATTCTCTCTGAAATTTGAACATTGCTGATTTTGGATTTCGTCACTTCTGGTAACATTAATGGTGTTGATCTTGCATTAGATGTAAGAATTGGTATATATACAAATGATTTTTATGTTTCATTTAAGTTCTTTATTTTGTTAAGTTTCATACAGCGTTTGATTACACAGTTATGCTCAACTGTGTTATATCTGTGATGAACCAATACCTTATTCAGACCATATTAAACAACGAGTACGTCCATTTTAAAGAGTTTGTTTTTCCTTTTTTATTCTTCGTTAGTTAATTAAATTGACTGACTACTGTATAAAATCGAGAGTTTACTTGGAAGTGCCCATGAAAGTTTTACGGTGGAAAGGCACTCGGGGCTAGTTTCTTTTTACAGTGGTAACTATTTTACAGAAAGTCATCTCTGATTAAGTATGCCTAAAATCAAATACGTTATTTCCATGACTCTCCGACCCGTTCTTTTGTACAGGTAAGAATAGTCTAGGGGATGTCTCATTCTAAAGATACTAAAGTGTGGTTGGAGTAAGGTAAGGGAGATAGTTCGAGAAAAACGATTGACTAAGCAGGGAGAAGAAAATTACTCTACAGTTACTGATATTAATATTATTATCTAACCCTGGATCATCTCCGTCCGAGAGGAACAATGATCAAAGCGTTCGATGCAAAACGTTTTGCTGGCTTTCATATAGTATGTAAAACAATCATGTGTATTTCTCCGTTATACTTCAAACGTTTTAATGTGATTTGAGGAAGATTTGGTTTCTCTTAATAGCAATTCAAGCCGTTACGTAGAGGCTCACTACTTGGATCTGTTTTAAAGCTGCTAAGAAAGTAGACATATCAATGATACGAAAGTTAGAGTCAGACAAGATAAACAACACTGGTATTACGGTTCATAGAGGTGTTGGGGGCATTCGTGACACTGGCGGTTTTTCTTATAAATATATGATAACCATCGAAAACAGTGACAGTAAATATCAATACAGACTGCGGTATTGTCAGTGAAAATGATGCAGACTGATGAGGAATCTCAGGAAATGTGTGCATGTGTGTGTATTTATGTATGTGTATACATATACATCTACACACATACACACACATGCATGCACACATACACACACACACACACACACACACACACACACATATATATATATGAATAGACATACTCACACATATACGTGTATTTGTGAATGCATGTGTGTGTGGGTGTTTAGGCTTAAGAGTGGTTTTAATTGGTGACGATAGTGATTGGTTTATGGAAACGGTGGTAATATATTAATTGATGTGTTATTATTACTGTTGCTGTTGTTAGTTGTTATGGATGACGGAGATGAATGATGGTGGTTGTGGTAGTGATGATGATGATGATGTTGATGAAGATGACGACGACGGTAATGGTGATGATGATGATGACGACGACAACGACGACGGTAATGGTGATGAAGATGATGATGACGGTGGTAGTGAAGATGATGATGATGATGATGATGATGATGATGATGATGATGATGATGATGACGTTGATGAAGATAAAGTTGGTGGCAGTGGTAGTGTGCGGACACATCAATAGATAGGAGGAAGCTATACTAATACTAGAAATGTTTTTTTTTTTGTTTTTCAGAAATTCGCTTTGTAACTTGTCAATGTTGCGTTGCTCTGGTGGTTGTGACATCTGTCTCATATTCGACGGAATTTATCATGCATGCCTGATCAAATGGGCAAGTTCCAGGGTCTCGAGTGTGACATCTGGGATTCGGCTCTTGATCGTATATGAGGCAGAAGTCACAGTAACGCTACTTGATAACCTAGTCAGAAAGAAGAATTACAACGTGTTATACGAAAGCAACTTCAAAAGACGTTATGGTAACCACCAATCTTTCCGGCACATCGACAAGAGTAAAGCCAATAAATTCGTTAGCCACGTATCAGGTTTGAAGACCAACCCCACGCTACATGCAATCAAGTGGAGAATCATAGAAAAATCCATGCCATGTATTAATGAATCTAAGAAGTGTTAAGCGTAGCTGAAAGATTACATATATTTTATAGATTTTAGAATTCCATCAGGTTATTGAATTCCAGATCAGAAATGTTCAGCAAGTGCAAACCTATGGACAAATTTCCTTTCGTGAATTTGAGAACAGAACTCCAACCGAACTGAAGAACACTATATCACAAACTTTAGATCTCTTCCATTGATACACCAACTGTATTTATGGTTTTACGGCCAAAGAGGATATTACTCTAATAGACTCCCGTTTTTAGTGTTCTGTTACATTTGCCCCCTTCTACGTTTTGCATCTAACTTCCTCTCGTACTTTTCCCATGATTTCTCTTTTACTATCGTCCCAATTTGTAAATTTTATAGGCCATGTACTCAGAGCCAGCAGACTGCTTGGAGACATTAGGCGTGTTGTTAAAACCTGCCTCGAACACATCTCCCATGTATGAAACTCTTAGTAACTTATAAAAATAAAAAGGCACACACCATGTAAAAACATCATCTGTCATTAAATAACCAACAGGTCAGGCTGAAGTCTGACCTGGCATGAAAGAGCAATAACAACAGATATCACTGACTGCTAAAAATCCCGTTTGAAAGGAAATAACAATTATAAATTACAAATATTTTGCTAACTTGCAATATCAACTACAATTATCGTATGAATTGTTATTTTTGCTCCAATCACACCCACCCAAGCTAAATAATTTACAAATAGTTTTATTTTTTAGCCATATGCTTAACCATAGTTTTTCTTATAGGAATAGCTTAAGTAAGCAACTATTTGATGGGTATTTAGTGGCAGTTATAGGCAATAGTTGTTTATATTGCCGGTCTCTTTGTGACTATGTGTATAATTGATAGTGTCGATTATTCCTGATAGGCGCCTGGATAAGTTTACACCGATGTTTGTTCAGCTTACCATATCAATCATTCCTAACCATAATATTCAAATTCTGAATTTCTAGCACATTTTAAATTAAGACAGAACCAGTTTCGACTTGTACTTGTTACTATATATAGACACATGAATTCACACACATGCGCACGCACACTCACGCACACTTATCTATCTATCTATCTATCTATCTATCTATCTATCTATCTATCTATCTATCTATCTATCTATCTATCTATCTATCTATCTATCTTTCTATCTATCTATCTATCTATCCATTATCTATCTATCTATCTATCTTCCCATTATCTATCTATCTATCTATCCATCTATCTATCTATCTATCTATCTATCTATCTATCTATCTATCTATCTATCTATCTATCTATCTATCTATCTATCTATCTATCTATCTATCTATCTATCCATCTATCTATCTATCTATCTATCTATCTATCTACCTACCGATCTATCTATCTATCTATCTATCTATCTATCTATCTATCTATCTATCTATCTATATATCTATCCATCTATCTATCTATCTATCTATCTATCTATCTATCTATCTATCTATCTATCTATCTATCTATCTATCTATCTATCTATCTATCTACCTACCGATCTATCTATCTATCTATCTATCTATCTATCTATCTATCTATCTATCTATCTATCTATCTATCTATCTATCTATCTATTCTTTTACACGTTTCAGACATTTGACAGCGGGCATGATGGAGCACCGCCTTGAAAGGACTCAGACGAAAAAATCGACCCCAGCACCTATTATGTAAACCTAGTACTTATTCCATCGGTCTCTTTTGCCGAAATACTAAGTTGCGGGGACATACACACACTACCATCGGCCGTCAAACGATGGAGAGGGGGAACAAACACACACACAAAACACACACATAAATATATATAAATGTAGACGACGAGTTTCTTTCAGTTTCTCTCTACCAAATCCACTCACAACAAAGCTCTTTTGACCTGAGGCTATAGCAGAAAACACCTGCCTATTATTCCACGCAGTAGTACTTAACTAGGAATCACGTTGTTGGAAAGCAAGCTTCTTACCCCATAAGCATACACATATATATATGTTGATTCGTTAGCTACTGCACGCATTTTTTTTCTCTCCTTCTGTCTGTGTTTTTCTCTCTCTGTGTATCTTTCTGTTGAAGAGCGTAGGCTCGAAACGTTAAAGACTTGTTTTATTTATATTTCCTGAGCGCCATACTAATACAATTGTTCGTTTGTTTTCCACCTGCCTTCGTCTTTTGTTTATTTTCATAAAGCTTCCCGTTATATATATATATATATATATATATATATGTATAATCATTAATATGAGGGAAGTTATTCCCGTGTCCACAAGGGAGAGAAATTCAATTTAGTGGTACTAAAATGAATTTCTCGCTGTATTATATACATATATATAGATAGGTTTAAGAGACCGAACCACCTTCAAGCAAATCAATCAACATTGAACAACATTATCTATGTTAGAAATATATAAGATTAAATTTCATCAAAATTAATATCTACAATTACTATTGTGAATCTTATATTAAATTACATAGACTACGCGCGTTTCATGACAATATATCTATCGGTATTGCTGAAATAGAAGGTCTCAAATTCAATACCTATATATACATATCATATTAGATATATATATATATATATTATATATATTCATTCTTCAGTTGCTTATTACTATTCTTAATTTTAACTCATGTCCATTGTCCGGAAATGTTTCGTCACACATCTGTGATCTTTTCAACGGCACTTTCCGTCCTCGAGTGTGCTCTTGCTCCGCTTAGAAGAACAGAATGTACTATACATACATACATACATACATACATACATACATAAATACAAACACACACACACACACACACACACACACATATATATATATATATATATATATACACACACATATTTTTATATACACATAGATACACACATTCATACACATACATATATATCATACATATATATAAATGCATTCATACGTACATGCATACATATAGATGTGCTGTGTTCCTGATGAATTTATTATTGTTGGGGAGACAATATCTTCTAAGATAAGAAGACATTGTTTCGTCATTGTCTGCTACATAAAATAAAGTTATTAATGTTTATAATCTTATAATATAGCAATGTTTTGTGGTATTCTATCCTCCTTTGCCATCACCAGCACTGCATCAGCTGAGAGAAATAAATTAATTTAAATTCAGCATTCTACAAAGTTTGGTATGAAGAGAAAATACTTTAGAGTGTAAAAAGGCATAAATGAATAATTCTCATCCTAAATCATTAACTACTTAGTAGTTGACAAAAGAGAAAGGGATAGAGGGAAAGAGAGAGCGAGAGAGAGAGAGAGAGAGAGAAAGAGAGGAGAAAGAACGAGGGGGAGAGAACAGAAAAGAGAAGAGGGTTCATTTTCTTTCATGCTGGTTAAATATCTCCAAGGGAAGTCCATCGTGTACGATCGATTTTTTATATATATTTAGAGCCATTTCTCTTTTTACCTGCGAACAACTTTCACCAGCCTCTTTTGGTGCATGCTTTCCGGGAACAGATAAAAATTTCCGGGTGTTACTTCGTTTCGTCCTACCCATCAAGGACTGTTAGAAAAGTCAGGCTTCATGTTCACGTCGCTATAGCTGTTGCCACTAATTTTTCATGAATATTTTGAATTAAAAGTGACCAGGGGAATTTGAACATCTGATGAGATCGTGGTGATTTTAGCGTTTTAGGTAAAACAATATTTTGTGGCTGAAGTAAAGTTGCGCTCTTTGCATCAAAGAGTAAAGAGCATACAAAAATAAATTTTCTATACGTTTGTATCTGTGGGTAACACTATTTTTTCCCCACTGGAATCGTCAGAACGGCAAAACATGAGACACAATTTAAATAAATTTAATTGAATTCAAAATTCCTGAATTTTCTTATAAAGAGGAAATGGTTTATAAATCAGAAAAAATCATGTTTTGCATTCTAAATCGCTAAAAGTCTAACAGTGGAAAATAGAGGAAGAGAGGGGCGAGAGAGAGAGAGAGAGAGAGAGAGAGAGAGAGAGAGGAGGGAGATATTTCTTACATGCAATTTAAATCCTCCTGTGTTGGAATGTCTGATTAAAAGCGCATATATAAGCGCAAACGTGGCTCTGTGGTAAGAAGGTTGCTTACCAACCACATGGTTCTGGGTTCAGTCCCACTGAGTGGCAGCTTGGGCACGTGTTTTTCCGGTATAGCATTGGTGTATGTATGTATGTATGTATGTATGTATGTATATATTATATCTATATATATATATATATATAATATATCTATATATAATGCATGTATTTGTATATATATATATATATATATATATAATCTGTGTGTTGTGTGTGTGAGCGTGTGTTTGTGTTTGTACCCCCTCTATCGCTTGGCAACTGATTGCTGTGTTTACGTCCACGAAACTTAGCCGTTAGGCAAAACGCACAAAGAATAGAATAGGTACTAAGCTCACAAAGAATAAATCCTGGCGTATATGTCGTCGACGAAAAGTGTTGCACCAGAATGGCCGTATTCACATGACCGAAAGAAATAAAATTATGAAAGACAATATCACTTTAACCTCGAGCACCGCCGGGTATCTCTGCTAGTGTGTGTGATTGTGTGTTTGGTGTGTGTGTAAATTATATATATATATATATATATTATTTATACATATATATATATTTAACCTACCTATCTATCTGTCTATCTATCTACCTATCTACCATCTATCTATCTATCTATATATACACACACACATAAACGCATATACGAGTGTGTGTGGGGTGTGGGTGGATCATGTGATCCTGCATCTACAGATCAGCATACATGGCTATATTGATTGATCTTAAGGTAAGGAGGTGTTGATAGGGAGTGAGAAAGCGTATAAACTCAGCCGAAATCTCTAAATGAACGACGTCGTAGCAATAGAGAAAAAAAAACTGAGCGTTTATATATGTAAGGGATTTAGAAGGCTGGATAACTCTAGGAACAACATCTCAGAAGGGGCCTGAACTTCGTATTTAACTAAATGGACAGGCATGCGTTTTGTAAATCCTGTAGCTGAATCCACGTAACTATAAGAGCTGTTTACATTGAAGGAGAGATAAGGCCGAATATCAAAATTTCCTAGAAGACAATGTATTATATTGTCAGCATCTCAAGAAATATTATTCACAAGATATAAGAGAATCTGCTGCTCGGACAGAATCGAGAAATTTCATATAACTTAATTTGTGGACGATGATCTTGAGCGGAAGATGTACTGGAAGATGGGTCACCTCGAATCTACCTGGATAAAGGATTCTCCTGTATTTGTGGACAGATTAACCTCAATAATGCTTCTGTCTGACATTTTTTTATCCGCATTGCAATAGTTTATCGTGAATTCGCTGACGCATCTATTTACATACAAACCTTCATACATGCGTACATACATACATATGTATATATATTATATATATATATATATATATATATATAATATATATATATATATATATATATTATATATATATATATATATATATATATATATGTATGTATGTATGTATGGTGTGTGTACGTGTGTGTACATATGTCAGCGAGTTTATATAATTGTGTATCTTTGATTGTGTGTAGTGTGGCTAGATTTGTATGTGTGTTCGCG